>NW_022437086.1:617119-643433 GCF_009761245.1 Sapajus apella | reverse complement strand
AAGCAATTCTCCTGCCTCAGCCTCCCGAGTAGCTAGGACTGCAGGCGTGTGCCACTACACCTGGCTAATTTTTTGTATTATTAGTAGAGACAGGGTTTCATCATGTTGGCCAGGCTGGTTTTGAACTCCTGACCTCAGGTGATCCACCCACCTTGGCCTCCCAAAGTGTTGGGATTACAGGCATGAGACACTGTGCCTGGCCTGTCCATGGATTTTTTTTTTTTTTTTTGAGACGGGGTTTCACTCATGTTACCCAGGCTGGAGTGCAATGGCGCGATCTCGGCTCACTGCAACCTCCGCCTCCTGGGTTCAGGCAATTCTCCTGCCTCAGCCTCCTGAGTCGCTGGGATTACAGGCACGCACCACCATGCCCAGCTAATTTTTTGTATTTTTAGTAGAGACGGGGTTTCACCATGTTGACCAGGATGGTCTCGATCTCTTGACCTCGTGATCCACCCGCCTCGGCCTCCCAAAGTGCTGGGATTACAGGCTTGAGCCACCGCGCCCAGCCAATCCATGGATTTTTTAAAAGACGTGCTTTGAGCAATCTAAAACAAAAGCAGTCTGCCTAAAATTTATATTTATGTATTTCTACTATGTTACAGATATTGATTTTGTGGAGCTGTAATTTAATAAGATATTTAACAGTAATAAAACATTTTATAATCTTGTATATTGTCATTTTCTAAAAAGTTTTGTTATTTAAGTGCAAATGCAAAAGACAGGAGGGATCATATTGAAGCACTAGGAAAAATCTTTGTGAGTAAAAATTCAACCTCAAATACGCAAAAACTCAACTTCCAATGTGGAAATAATGTCTTTTTACAAAAGAAAAATAAACATATTTGTTTGTGAGTTGCTCTTACACGTGCGCGCGCGCACACACACACACGCACACACACACACACACACACACAGCCTTTAGAATAAGACAACCAGGCCAGGTGCAGTGGCTCACACATGTAATCCAATCACTTTGGGAGGCTGAAGTGGGCTGATTACCTGAGGCCAGGAGTTTGAGAGCAGCCTGGCCAACATGGTGAAACCCTGTCTCTACTAAAATCACAAAAATTAGCCTGGCGTGGTGGCAGGTGCCTGTAATCCCAGTTACTCAAAAGGCTGAGGCAGGAGACTTGCTTGAACCCAGGAGGTGGAGGTTGCAGTGAGCCTGAGCCTAGATTGTGCCATTGCAGTCCAGCCTGGGTGACAGAACCAGACTCTATCTCGAAAAAAAAAAAAAAAAAAAAAAGAATATGGTAACCAAAAATATCACTATTCTTTTTAGTTGGTCTTGGAAAACAAAAGTAAATCTATCTGCAAACACATCTAGGTGGGGCAAGAGTGTGTAAAAATGAGACATTAATCAAGATCGATTGATGAAAAAAGTGATGTAAAAAGTAGCAAGACAAAATCCCTTCCACAATGTTGATGAAAGGTCTTTCATTTTGTCTTTTATTACTCAGCTTAATAAGAAATAAAATTGAAAATAAATTAAATAACTTACATTGTCCTACTATTTACTTTTTACTACCTCCATATGTGTAGAGTTGTAAGAGATTTTTAAAGAGAAACAAGGTTGAGACTTCTAAGCCTGAATTTGGATAAAAGGTGAATCTTCAAAAGTATTGATAATTTTGGAAAATAATTTTTTTTTTTTTTTGAGGCGGAGTTTCACTCATGTTACCCAGGCTGGAGTGCAATGGCGCGATCTTGGCTCACCGCAACCTCCGCCTCCTGGGTTCAGGCAATTCTCCTGCCTCAGCCTCCTGAGTAGCTGGGATTACAGGCACGCACCACCATGCCCAGCTAATTTTTTGCATTTTTAGTAGAGACGGGGTTTCACCATGTTGACCAGGATGGTCTCGATCTCTTGACCTCGTGATCCACCCGCCTTGGCCTCCCAAAGTGCTGGGATTACAGGCTTGAGCCACTGCGCCTGGCTGGAAAATAATTTTTAATGAAATCATGACAGCCAGTGATTATCTAGTTACACAATTTGTTGTCAGAGATTGTGAGGGCTTTACTAGAAAAACTACAGGATGTTACACAATTTGTTGTCAGAGATTGTGAAGGCTTTACTAGAAAAACTACAGGATGAACCATGAGTCCTCGATGCTGAGGTTTTGTTTGTCTTCTTTCTTAATAGGTGAACATTATACCACTGATTGCCAAAGCAGACACAGTTTCTAAAAATGATTTACAGATGTTTAAGAGGAAGATAATGAATGAACTGATTAGCAATGGGATCCACATATATCAGTTCCCAACAGACGATGAAACTACTGCTCAAGCGAACTCCTCAATTAACGTAAGCTTCAGTAATGATATCGGACAAAGAGGCTAGAAATGAGTTTTTATCCAGAATCTAGTGTGAGAAAATTTTTATTTTTTTTGATTTTGAAAAACTTTTGTTGAATATTGATTCTTTGCAAACAGATTTATTTAGATTTAATTCATTCACCACGTTCCTCAAGGATTTTGGCCTACAATTTTCTTCTTAGAAGTGTATTTTGGCCGGGCGCGGTGGCTCACGCCTGTAATCCCAGCACTTTGGGAGGCCGAGGCGGGTGGATCACAAGGTCAAGAGATCGAGACCATCCTGGTCAACATGGTGAAACCCCGTCTCTACTAAAAATACAAAAAATTAGCTGGGCATGGTGGCGCGTGCCTGTAATCCCAGCTACTCAGGAGGCTGAGGCAGGAGAATTGCCTGAACCCAGGAGGCGGAGGTTGCAGTGAGCCGAGATCGCGCCATTGCACTCCAGCCTGGGCAACAAGAGCGAAACTCCATCTCAAAAAAAAAAAAAAAAAAAAAGAAGTGTATTTTATGTGTGGGTCTCATAAAATGACTCTGAAGGTGTTACTTCTTTTTTGTATTTTTTCAAAGAATTTGAGGATATTTTATATTAAATTTTATTTGAAAGTTTGATATAATTTACCCATGAAGTAATCTGGTCTAGGCTATATTTTGCAGTTTTAAAAAATTACTTAGTTTCTTTATTTATTGGTCTCTTTAAGGTCTCTATTCTTCATTCAGTATTGGTAGGTTATATGTTTCTAATAATTTCCCCATTTCTTCTAAGTTGTCAAATTAGTTGCTGCAAGAATGCTCATAATAGTCCCTTATAATTCTGTTTATTTCTGTAAGACCAGTTGTAATGTCATCTCTTTCATTTCTTATATTATTAACATATTCGCTCTTTTCATTGTTAGTCTAGGTAAGGGCTTTGATTTTGATTTTTTTTTTTTCCAAATCAACTCTTAGCTTCATTTATTAATTTTTATTTTTGAGACATAGTCTTACTCTGTTGCCCAGGCTGGAGTGCAGAGGGAAAATTTCTGCTCACTGCAACCTCCATCTCCTGGGTTCAAGAGATTCTCCTGCCTCACTCTCTGAAGTAGCTGGGATTATAGGAGCGTGCCACCACACCAGGCTAATTTTTGTATTTTTAGTAGAGACGGGGTTTCATCATGTTGGCCAGGCTGGTCTGGAACTCCTGACCTCAAGAGAGCCACCTGCCTCAGCCTCCAAAAGTGCTGGGATTACAGGTGTGAGCCACAGGGCCTGGCTGATTAAAATGTTTTTTATTCTCTATTTTATTTATTTATGCTCTAATCTTTGTTATTTTTTCCTCCTGGTAATTATTGGTTTAGGGTTTTTTTTTCTCTTTTTTTTCTTTTTTTTTTTTTTTGGTTTAAAGTTAGGTTTTTGTTTTGAGATTTTTTTTTTTTTTTTTTTTTTTTGTAATGGAGTCTCCCTCTGCTGCCCAGGCTGGAGTGCAGTGGTGTGATCTCTGCTCACTGCAACCTCCACCTCCCAAGTTCTAGCAATCCTCCTGCCTCAGCCTCCCGAGTAGCTGGGACTACAGGCATGCACCACCACACCCAGCTAATTTAAAAAATATTTTTAGTAGAGATGGGGTTTCTCAATTTTAGCCAGGCTGGTCTTGAACTCCTGACTTCAGACAATCTGCCCGCCTCGGCCTCCCAAAGTGCTGGGATTACAGGCATGAGCCATTATGCCTGGCAGAGATCTTTTTTCAAAAAGATGTAGGTGTTTACTAGTATAAACTTCCTTAGTTTTTTATTTTATATTCAGAGGGTATATGTGCATATTTGTCAAATATATATATTGCATAATGGTGAGATTTAGCTTCTAGTGTACAGTATGTTTATTAATATATTTAATATTGTGTATCCATTAATTATTTTAATAGTTGCAGTCATTTTCAATATTTTTGTCTTTTAACTTTTATACCAGAGTTAAAAGTTATTTGCATGTTATTTCTTCAACATTCAGGGTAAAGATGTTTCAGGGTACAGATAGTGTGAGAAAAATGATGTCTATTAAAAATCTTTTTTCTTGGCCGGGCGCAGTGGCTCATACCTGTAATTCCAGCACTTTGGGAGGCTGAGGCAGGCGAATCACGAAGTCAAGAGATCGAGACCACCCTGGCCAACATGGTGAAAACCCATATGTACTAAAAATATGAAAATTATCCAGATGTGGTGGTACACACCTGCAATCCCAGCTACTTGGGAGGCTGAGGCAGAAGAATCACTTGAACCCTGGAAGAGTAGTTTGCAGTGAGCAGAAAACGCACCATTGCACTCCAGCCTGGACGACAAGAGTGGAAACTTCGTCTCAAAAAAATAAAAAATCTTTTTGTGTGTTTGTTTCCTGCAGCAGGATACCTTGGTTTAGGCTCTGCTCAGTAGACACTTTCCAATTGTGTGCACAGCCTGAGATTAATGCTTACAGAAACCAATTAGCGCATGTTTACTATCAAGCCTTAAAATGAGACACAGGGTGGATCCCTGTCTAATTAAATTTATTACAATATCATCATCTCTGTCTTTTTTTCTGAGATGGATTCTTACTCTGACACCCAGGCTGGAGTGCAATGGCACCATCTCGGCTTACTGCAACCTCCGCCTTTTGGGTTCCAGCGATTCTCCTGCCTCAGTCTCCTGAGTTGCTGGGATTACAGGTGCCTGTCACCATACCTGGCTAATTTTGTATTTTTAGTAGAGATGGGGTTCTACCATGTTGGTCAGGCTGGTCTCAAACCCCTGACCTCATGATCTGCCTACCTTGGCCTCCAAAGTGCTGGAATTATAGGCATGAACCACCATGCCTGGCCCTCTCTGTCATTTTTATAACAGGAGTGAGAGTAATGGAGTAAGCTATGCTCTATCACTCTCACTTCTGTTATTAATTTATATCATTCTTGTATTCTAGGGGCTATTACCCTTTGCTGTGGTTGGCAGTACGGATGAAGTGAAAGTTGGAAAAAGGATGGTCAGAGGCCGTCACTATCCTTGGGGAGTTTTGCAAGGTAAATATGAAAGAGGGCAGGGTTTGCAATGATTAGGTTAAATATATGTGTATCATACATAGTCTCAAAATAATATTTTCATGAGCTAATATTGGTAACTCTTGCTAATCTGTAAATTAATAGTTACTAATGAGGAACAAAAACTCTGTTTATTTAAACTAATCACTTACTAATGACTGTGAATCATTGTCATAGAAGTTTGCCGAATGCTGCTTTAAGCCAAAATCTACAGAGGCTGGAAGGGCCTCTGTGATGACCCTAGTGCACCACGTGCATATTTTCTGTCTCTGTACAAACCATAACATTCAGAATGCTGAAAAGCACTTTAAACAAAATTGAAGCAAATATACTAGTGTTTAGACATGTTACACAAACTCATTACTACCTAATATATAAGCCATTTTAAACTGGTCACTAGAAAAAAGAATGATAAACTTCCTAAAACAAGAAAGTACAATTTCCCTTTGGCTAAAGATTATTCCTTTGACATTTATATTATTATTTACCATCATAATGAGTTAGAATATTGTAGTAAGCAGTAATTTATTATCTTGATCATATACTTGTGGTACTAATTACTGGGGAATGGAAGATTTACTTGTACTGTTTTCCAAATAATGTTGTTTGTTTGTTTTTTGAGACAGAGTTTTGCTCTTGTCGCCCAGGCTGGAGGGCAGTGGCGTGATCTTGGCTCACTGCAACCTCCACCTCCCAGGTTCAAGTGATTCTCCTGCCTCAGCCTCCTGAGTAGCTGGGATAACATGCGCCTGCCACCACAGCTAATTTTTGTATTTTTAGTAGAGACTGGGTCTCACCTTATTAGTCAGGCTAGTCTCAAACTCCTGACCTCAGGTGATCCACCTGCCTCAGTCTCCCAAAGTGCTGGGATTACAGGCATGAGCCACTGCCCCCAGCTCCAAATGATGTTTTTAAAAATTGACATATTAGAAAATTTAAAATTTGTTAAACTGCTTAAAACTTAATGTTTTAGTATTTATTATATTATGTTGTGTAACATATTAGTACATGTTATATACATATCTATACTAGATGTATAAAATTTGGTCACAGGTATTAATCACAATAAACCACATGTCTTCACTTTCAGTCTATGTGTATCATTAAAACAGCTATGTGAACTTATTGATTTTGAATATTGACTAATGCTGTCTCTAAATATATAAATGGAATTTCATAACTAAACTATTTGCCATTGTAAGGCATTTTTGCTAGCAGAATTTACTTTGATAAAATTATTTACACTAGTGATGTTATATATTCTCTTTGCACTCCAAAATACCCAGAGGGTAGTTTGTAACATACTAACACAATTGTTAATAAAAACCTATGGCATATATGCATGTAACATATTATTTCACTATTTTCCGCTTATTCTTCAGGTAGTAAGCTTAAAGCAAATTTGCTAACCTATAATCTCTGCCTATAATTGGTATGTATAATACAACCATATTTACATAGTTAAAAGAGTTATAACTATTAATCAAATTGATCAATTGTGTGTTATTTTAAATGTGTTTTTTATTCATGTATTCATTCATGAACACTTACTGATTGTCAGGGATTGATAATAAGTGGTGTTGATTCATTATTTTTTTATTACTAGTGGAAAACGAAAATCACTGTGACTTCATTAAGCTCCGAGATATGCTTCTTTGTACCAATATGGAAAACCTAAAAGAAAAAACCCACACTCAGCACTATGAATGCTATAGGTACCAAAAATTGCAGAAAATGGGCTTTACAGATGTGGGCCCAGACAACCAGCCAGTTAGGTGAGTAAACATATTGCTAGCTCTGGCAAGTACTGGAGCCCCTCACCCCCCTAAAAAAGAAAAAAAATATATTGCCAGCCCAACCAAATGGATAATTTAGGAGTTCCCTACAAACACAGGTACAAAAATTTGAGTAAGAGAATAATTATTCTTCTTCCATCCTGAACCATCTTGAATGTTAGGTGTTTTTATCATCTTTTGATGAAGACAGAGATAGTAGCAACAACATACTGCAGGGTCTCATTTTCATCCTGAAATACGTGTGTTCAGTATGTGTATATGCTGAAATGTGCGTCCAAGAAGAAACCATCATTGCGTTTTATTTTTTGTATTTATATGAAAGAACGGATAAAGAAAAAGATGAAAAAGTGTTAGCAAAGTTTGACAAAAGATGTTAAGAAGGGTTTCATGAGGAAACCAGCTGAAAAACAGTACTGGTGTCCTGGAAGTTAAATGAGGAAAGTTTGAGAGCATGTGTATTTCTCTATCTTGAAAAATAGAGCCTGGCACAGTGGCTCCCACCTGTAATCCCAGCACTACTTTTGGGAGGTAGGCAGATCACCTGAGGTCAAGAGTTTAAGACCAGCCTGGCCAACATGGTGAAACCCCGTCCCACCAGCCAGGCCTGGTGGTGGGGACCTGTAATCCCAGCTACTCAGAAAGCTGAGGCAGGAGAATCACTTGAACCTGGGAGGTGGAGGTAGCAATGAGCTGAGGTTGTGCCCCTCCACTCCAGCCTGGCAACAGAGCTAGACCCCGTCTCAAAAGAACAAAACAAAAAGAAAGAAAGAAAGAAAAAGGACTTGTGTCACTATTATATACATTATGTCACTACAGTGTTTATAATCCAGTTATATCATTAATTGTTCTTTGCAGACCCAAAATTTAACTGTCATAAATGATAATGATATTTTGAAAGACTCTTTGCTTTATTTTAGATGATTTTGAAAATCGTCTCTCATCTGAATTTTGACAATGTTTCCCTGAATTTTATTGTCAAAAGAGGTGAAGAAATATATGACATGCTGGAAAATGTGGGGATAAGAATTCACTTACATAAGTGTTGGAAAATTCTTTACATATACTCTCTGTATACCCTGATCTTAAATACCGTGCCAGTTTTTACGTCTTATGATATGGAAATTTCCATTTTGTGTTGCTAAACATGAGATCCCGCTGGCAAATTTCCTTATATAAGATGTAACATACAATAATTATTTATTATATTTTTACATGTTTATACTAGCATTTATTTTATTTTATTTTTATTTTTTGAGATGGTGTCTTGCTCTGTCTCCCAGGGTGGAGTGCAGTGGCACAATTTTGGCTCACTGAAACCTCCATCTCCCGGGTTCAAGCGATTCTCCTACTTCATTTTAATATAAGACTAAGAAAACGTTTCTCTTTAGTTTTCAAGAAATCTTTGAAGCCAAAAGACAAGAGTTCTATGATCAATGTCAGAGGGAAGAAGAAGAGTTGAAACAGAAATTTATGCAGCGAGTCAAGGAGAAAGAAGCAACATTTAAAGAAGCTGAAAAAGAGGTCAGTACTGACAGTTTGACATAATTTGTATTAATTTTTAGGTGCCCTATTAATTTGGGGGTTTTAATCTCAAGAGTTTAGTTGATGTTTTTGGAGGATACTTGCTAGTTTTCAAAAAGTAGCTTTTTACAGGTAGATTTGAATATAGCCTTTACAAAATTACAGTGTGCAGTTTTTTTTTTTCTAGAGCAGTTGGAAAATTTTCCCTTTAAATAACTCTTAAGTTAGTTTCATAAAAATGTATTTATTTTATTTATAAAATAAATTTTTATGCATAAAGTTTAATTTGTGACAAAGCCAAGCTATTACATCTGAGAAGAGTCTCGTACCATCTAATGCTATTAATGTACTAGAAAATTGTCTTCATTGGCCGGGCGCGGTGGCTCATGCCTGTAATCCCAGCACTTTGGGAGGCCGAGGCGGGTGGATCACGAGGTCAAGAGATCGAGACCATCCTGGTCAACATGGTGAAACCCCGTCTCTACTAAAAATACAAAAAATCAGCTGGGCATGGTGGCGCATGCCTGTAATCTCAGCTACTCAGGAGGCTGAGGCAGGAGAATTGCTTGAACCCAGGAGGCGGAGGTTGCGGTGAGCCGAGATCGCGCCATTGCACTCCAGCCTGGCTAACAAGCGCGAAACTCTGTCTCAAAAAAAAATATATATATATTCACTCTTGCCGGGCACAGTGCCTCACTCTCGTAATCCCAGCACTTTGGGAGGCCAAGGCAAGCGGATCACCTGAGGCCAGGAGTTTAAGACCAGCCCGGCTAACATGGTGAAATCCTGTGTCTACTAAAATTACAAAAATTAGCTGGGCATGGTGGCAAGCACCTGTAATCCCAGCTACTTGGGAGGCTGAGACAGAATTGCTTGAACCCAATAGGCAGAGGTTGCAGTGAGCCAAGATCACACCACTGTGCTCCTACCTGGGCAAGAGAGCAAGACTCTGTCTCAAAAAAAAAAAAAAAAGAAAAAGAAAAAGACCTGGGTTTGAATTTTAGTTTTGTCACTTGCTAGTTCTGTGGGCAGATACATAATCTCTTTGGGTCTCAATTTTCCTCTTCTGGATATGGTACTGGGATACAGTAACAACTTCAAAGGGATAGCAATGACATACAATAGTTGTTGTTATTCCCCTCATGTGATCATGCCACATTTACACACCTGTTAGAATAGAAAGAATTATCTAAAGCAGGCCAGGCATGATGGCTCACACTTGTAATTCCAACACTTTGGAAGGCCAAGGCAGGTGGATCACTTAAGGTCAGGAGTTCAAAAGCAGCCTAGTCAACATGGTGAAACCCTGTCCCTACTAAAAATATAAAAATTAGCTGGGCATGATGATGTGGACTCATAATTTCAGCTACTCAGGAGGCTGAGGCAGGAGAATCACTTGAATGTGGAAAGCAGGGGTTGCAGTGAGCCGAGACTGTGCCATGAGATGGGAGTCCAGAGCAAGACTCCATCTAAAAAACAAACACAAAACAAAACAAAACAAACAAAGGAATTATTTAAAGTAGCTAGACTCCTTTATTCTATTCAAAGATTTTTCCTTTGGCGTCAATATTTGCGTTTAACTGATACTGCTCCATAAAATGAGAAGATGGATTGGTTTGTGGAGGTGGCATTTCCCATGACAGTCACCAAATGATTCTCTTTAGATCAGCAATCAGGTTCTAAGCCTGGGCATGGTGGTGGTGGTTCACACTTGCAATCCTAACACTTTGGGCAGCCAAGATGGGAGGATTCCTTGAAGCCAGACTGGGCAACATAGCAAGACCCCATCTCTACAAACAATAAAAATAAAAAAATTAGTCAAGTGTGGTGGCAAACACCTATAGTTTGCCAGATATTTGGGAGGCTGAGGTGGGAGAATCGATTGAGTGCAGCAATGTGAGGCTACAGTGAGCTATGATTGCACCACTGCACTCCAGCCTGGGTGACGGAATGAGGTCTGACTCAAAAAAAGAAAAAAAAAATTTTTTTTCTAGGAAATTTATCATTTTAAAGCCTCCTTTGCTTACTTTACCAAGGCAGTACTTGATCAGATGCTTGTTAAAAATTAATAGACAATTTTAGTCCAGGGACAGTGGCTCACACTTGTAATCCCAGCACATTGGGGGGTTGAGGCAGATGAATCACCTAAGGTCAGGAGTTCGAGACCAGCCTCACCAACATGGTGAAACCCTGTCTCAACTAAAAATACAAAAATTAGCCAGGCATGGTGGCAGGTGCCTGTAATCCCAGGTACTCAGGAGGCTGAGGCAGGAGAATCACTTCAACCCGGGAGGTGGTGGTTGCAGTGAGCCAAGATGGTGCCACTGCACTCCAGCCTGGGTGACAGAGTGAGACTGTCTCAAAATAAAATAAAATAAAAATTAATAGGCAAATTTTAGAGCAGTTTTAGATTTACAGAAAAATTAAACAGAGTTCTCATGTAACCCTGCCCTGGACGTAGTTTCCTTGTTATTAGTATTGTATATTAGTGTGGCACATTTGCTATAGCTATGTAGATTTCCTTAGTTTTTACCCAATGTCTTTTTTTTTCTGCTCCAGTATTCCAGCCAGGAGATGACATAACATTTAGTTGCCATGTCTCTTCGGGCTTCTCTTGGTTTTCATAGTTTCTCAGACATTCCTTGGTTTTGATGTTTTTGGTTATTATTATTATTTCTTTTTGAGACGGAGTCTCGCTCTGCCACCCAGGCTGGAGTGCAGTGGCACAATCTTTGCTCAGTGCAACCTTCACCTCCTGGTTTAAGTGATTCTCCTGCCTCGGCCTCCTGAGTAGCTGGGACTACAGGCACCCACCACCACACCCTGCTAATTTTTGTATTTTTATAGAAGTGGGGTTTCACCATTTTGGCCAGGCTGGTCTCAAACACCTGACCTCTGGTGATCTGTCCCCCTCAGCCTCCTAAAGTGCTGGGATTACAGGCATGAGCCACTGTGCCCG
The DNA here is from genome assembly GCF_009761245.1 of Sapajus apella. Taxonomy (NCBI): domain Eukaryota; kingdom Metazoa; phylum Chordata; class Mammalia; order Primates; family Cebidae; genus Sapajus; species Sapajus apella. The sequence continues at coordinate 631,800 of NW_022437086.1, read as the reverse complement.
GCCAGTTTGGATGGTCTTCAGTGTTGACAAGTTTTCATCAGGCATATTGTAGGCCACGCCTCTATTAGGATTTGCCTGACGCTTTTCTCATGACTAGACTGGGGTCCTGTCTGTTCGGGAGGAAGACACAGAGGTAAAGTGCCATGTTTAGGGCGTCGTATCAAGGGCACATACTATCAATACGGGTTATCAGTGTTGATGTTCTCCTGGATCTGCTGGCTGATTGTCAGGTTCCCCATCGTGGTTACCCTCCCACTCCTTGTCATATTCTTTGGGCAGAAGTCAGCAGGCACAGCTTACACTTAAGGAGTGGGGAGTTATGCTCCCCTCCTTTGCAGTGCAGTAGTTACCTCATTTATTCAGAATTCTTCTGCATGGGAGATTGATCAGCTGCCACTGCGTTAGGATGGGAACTTACTGTCACCGTCTGCCAAGTCATAACAATCTCTTTGGCAGCAGCCGTAACCCTGTATTGTCCAGATTAGAACCATAATGTGGTCTAGGGAGACCTCTTGTGCTGAAGTCCGGGCATAACCAGCCGGCTGCGCGCTCATTTTATGCCGCTAACCCTCCTTCAGTGCAGTGGTTCTCGATCAGGCAAGGTTGCTCACCATCCCCAGGGAACATCTGACAATACGTGGAGACGCTTTTGGTTGCTGTGACTTTTGTAAAGCGATGTTATTGGCATATGCCAAGTAGAGACCAGAGATGCTTCTAAACATACAGTGCTTAAGACACAAACGACAAAACATCTGAGCCAAAACGTCCATAGTGCTGAGGTTAGAAACTGTGCTTAACAGCTTCATAAAAGTTATAGATAATGCTCAAAGGGATATATTGTAATGAGAAGGAGGAAAAGACCTTATTTTGTGAAAAAAGGATGAATTCTTTAAAAAAATGTACAGCTGGAAGGGTAGCAGAATATGTCACACCAAACTATGCCATTCTGGCATATTATTTTGGGCTGAAGACAATTGAGAAGAAGCCAATACAAAGAAGACTCTGTGCCCTCCCCATGTTTGTCTAAAAGCAGGTCATAAATTTGTAAAGGTGGCCCCTCTCCTGAGACAAAGTCTCTGTTGCCCAGGCTGAAGTGCAGTGGCACCATCATAGTCCACTGCAGCCTTGACCTCCCAGGCTCAAGCGATCCTCCCTCCTCAGCCTCCTGAGTAGCTGGGACTACAGGCTTGTGCCACCAAGCCGGGCTAATTTTTCTATTCTTGTAGAGACGGGGTCTCCCTGTGTTGCCCAGGCTGGCCTCAAACTCCTGGACCCAAGTCATCTGCCTGCTTTGGCCTCCCAAAGTACTGTGATTACAGGCGTGAGCAACTCCGCCTGGCCAATTTATTTTTAGTCAGGGCCTCACTCTGTGGACGAAGGTGCAGTGCAGTAGCATGATTATAGTTCATAGCAGCCTCGAACTTCCAGGCTCAAGGAATCCTCTTCTCTTCTTAGCTTACCAAGTTTCTGGGGCAACAGACACTTGCCATCATACATGGATAATTTTTATTTTATTTCTATTTGTTTATTTGAAGACGGAGCTTCGCACTTTTTCTTTTCTTTTGACGTGCAGTTTCAGTCTTGTTGCCCAGGCTGGAGAGCAATGGCATGATCTCGGCTCACTGCAATTTGTGCCTCCTAGGTTCAAGCGATTCTTCTGCCTTAGCCTCCTGAGTATCTGGGATTACAGGCATGTGCCACCACATCCAGCTAATTTTGTATTTTTAGCAGAGATGGAGTTTCTCCATGTTGGTCAGGTTTGTTTAGAACTCCCAATATCAGGTGATCCACCCACCTCAGCCTCCCAAAGTGCTGGGATTACAAGCATGAACCACTGTACCAGCCGCTAATTTTTAAAAATGGTTTTTTTCTGTAGAGATGGGGATCTCTCTATATTGCCAACGCTGGTCGCAAACTGTTGGCCTCACATGATCGTCCCAACCCAGCCTCCCAAAGTGCTAGGATTACAGTAGTGAGCCACCCCCTCAGTCCATTGTTTTAGCCCATAATTTTCTTAATTTTGAGAGGGAGGAAAAAAACACCTCCCAGTCCCATCACAACTGCAATCTGCAACTATTTTCACTTGTATCTCGGATCCTACACATGCATATTTCTATGTCATTGCAATTAATGAATATAACCACTTATATTCTGCTTTTTTTCACTGAATCGAATATTTGAAATATTCAAAATACTTGAAATATGTCTCAGTCTCCTGAGTAGCTGGGATTACAGGCGCATGCCACCACACCCAGCTAATTTTTGTATTTTTAGTAGAGACGGGGTTTCATCACATTGGTCAGGCTGGTCTCGAACTCCTAAGGTAATCCACCCGCCTTGGCCTCCCAAAGTGCTGGGATTACAGGTGTGAGCCACCACGTCTGGCCATCTTTTTCTATTCTTTCACTTTTAGTCTAAGTGTGTCCTTAAAGCAAAAGTAGGTCTCTTGTCAGCCACATCGGAATTGTTCCTTTATTCATTCTGCTGCTGTGTCTTTTGACTAGTGGGTCTAACCTATTCACTGTTAAAGACATTTTTACAGGTAAGGACTCACTATTATCATTTTATTAATTGTTTTTTGACTGTTTTGTAGTTCCTTTTTTCCTCTCTTTCTGTCTTCCTTTGTGATTTGCTGGTATTTTTTGTAGTGATATGCTTTAATTTTTTTTTTTTTGACGTGGAGTTTTACTCTTGTTGCCCAGGCTGGAGTGAAATGGCAAAATATCAGCCCACTGCAATCTCCATCTCTCTGGTTCAAGCAATTCTCCTGTCTCTGCCTCCCAAATAGCTGGGATTACAGGCAGGCACCACCATGCCCGGCTAATTTTAATTCTTTTGAGACAGAGTCTTGCTCTGTTGCCCGGGCTGGAGTGCGGCAGTGAAATCTCAGCTCACTGCAACCTCCACCTCTGGGGTTCAAGTGATTTTCCTGCCTCAGCCTCTTGAGTAACCGGGATTACCGGCACTCACCACCACTCCCAGCTAATTTTGGTATTTTTAATAGAGACAGGGTTTTACCATGTTGGCCAGGCTGGTCTCAAACTTCTGACCTTAGGTGATCCACAAACCTTGGCTTCCCAAAGTACTGGGATTGCAGTCATGAGCCACCAGGCCTGGCCTCTAATTTTATATCTTTTGTGTATCAATTACAAAAGTATGGAATTTTGGAATTGTGGTTACCATTATATAAAAATCGCTGGAGGTCACTGTTTTAGACTGAGTTTCTGCACTAGGCCCCAACAGATCGGGCCCAGATCAGACCAAACCAGCACGAAGTCAAGATGTTATTTTATTTTAATTTATTGTGTTAAACAGCTTTAATCTCAGTTGTCTCGGCTTCTCGGCACAGTAAGAAACACCGCACTGATCAACATGTTTTGTTCTGGGGAAGTGGGCAAGGGCACTGGAATCACCTTCTTAGAAAGTCCAGCCCAAGATGGGAGGCCCGAGCGGGTGGGGACAAAACCTTCCCTGTGCCTGTGGCAAAGTGCAGGAGCCCCCACCCCCTGACTAACCGGAGTCCAGCCCCTCTGGGGAAAAAAGGGGTGCATGAACTCCCCCTATTTCACAGGCCCCTCCCTGTGGCCCAAGGCCCGCCCCACCCTGCAGCTTGCAGCCCTGGCAGGAGCTATGTTGCAAAAGTGAGAAGCTCTGGAGGTCACGCACTCCAGGTTATATATAGGGGCTCAGAGGAGGGAGACGGCCCCTGCGGCCCCCCAGCTGTCCCCTGGCACCCGAGGGAGCTGCAGGGGTAGAGGGTATATATAAGAGGAGCAGGCCTCATGCCGCCCAAAACTGGAAAGGATGACATGGCTTTACCCGGGGGGAGATAACCATTCCTGCCCTCCATTGCTACCCCCACATACTGTCCATGCCCTGGGGGGGTACTGTGAGTTCTGGAGGGGTGCTGCCAGTCCTCGGATCTTCTCCGGGATCCCTCACCTGCCTGTGGCAGCTGTGGAAGGACCCAGGGGTGGGGGGCAGGGCTGGGGAGCTGCTTTCTAGTCATACTGTGCAGGCCCCCACTCTGGGGCGGAGGCAGTGGCGTGCAGCCTGGGTGGCGCCCGCTTTGCAGCCGGGGGAGGTGGGGTCAGGCCCCCCGCGGGGCTGGGGGTGGGGCAGGAGCAGCGGCGGTGCCAGTGGGGGGCGGAGCCTCAGTTCGCTCCGGGGGCGGATGCAGGGCCACTGTCCCGGTTCCGGAGGCTGGTGCTGGGGCAGGCGCCGCCTGAAGCTGCTGGGCACCTGGGCGGGATGCTCGCACTCAAGCCTTGGAGGGGAGGATGCGTGCGTAGCAGGCGGGGGACGGGAAGGAGCCGCCGTCCTGGAAGCTGGTCCAGGGCGCACGGTGAGGAGGAGGCCGCCTTCTGGAACCCGGCAGCCTCTGCCCCCTGGGTTCAAGCGACTCTCCTGCCTCAGCCTCCCAAGTAGCTGAGATTACAGGCGTGCACCACCATGCCCAGCTAATTTTTTTGTATTCTTAGTAGAGATGGGATTTCACCATGTTGGTCACGCTGGTCTCGAACTCCTGACCTCAAGGGATCCACTCGCCTTGGCCTCCCAAAGTGCTGGGATTACCGTGTGAGCCACCATGCCAGCTTCAAGTTTTAATATTACAGTTATTTTCAATACTTTTATGTTTTAACTTCTATGTTAGAGTGAAAAATGATTTATACACTACCAGTGCAGCATTAGAGGATTCTGAAGGGGACAGTATATGCGCCTTTACTATTGAATTATATATATATTTTTTACGGTTTCATGTGATTAATGCATTCTTTCTTTCTTTCTTTTTTTTCTTTTTTTTTTTTTTTTTAGACGGAGTTTCGCTCTTGTTACCCAGGCTGGAGTGCAATGGCGCGATCTCGGCTCACCGCAACCTCCGTCTCCTGGGTTCAAGCAATTCTCCTGCCTCAGCCTCCTGAGTAGCTGGGATTACAGGCACGCGCCACCATGCCCAGCTAATTTTTTTTGTATTTTTAGTAGAGACGGGGTTTCACCATGTTGACCAGGATGGTCTCGATCTCTTGACCTCGTGATCCACCCGCCTCGGCCTCCCAAAGTGCTGGGATTACAGGCGTGAGCCACCGCGCCCGGCCTCTTTCCTTCTTTTTGAGATGGAGTGTTGCTCTGTCGCCCAGGCTAGAGTGCAGTGGCACAATCTCAGCTCACTGAAACCTTCGCCTCCTGGGTTCAAGTGATTCTCCTGTCTCAGTTTCCCAAGTAGTTGAGATTACAGGTGCCCACCACCACACCTGGTTAATTTTTTTGTATTTTTAGTAGAAATGGGGTTTTGCCATGTTGGCCATGCTGGTCTTGACCTCCTGACCTCAGGTGATCCACCCACCTTGGCCTCCCAAAATGCTGGGATCACAGGCATGAGCCACCATGCCCAGCTGCATTCTTTCATTTTTACTTGAAAAACTCCCTTAAGCATTTTTTTAAGGTAAACCTAATCATCCTGAATTCCGTCAGCTTTGTTTGTCTAGGAAACATGTTATTCTCCTTTCTTTCTGAAGGACAGTTTTGCCAGACATAGTATTAGTTGCTGGCAGTTTTTTTCTTTCAGCACTTTGAGTATGTTATTTGATTCTCTCCTCACCTGCAAAGTTTCTTCTGAGAGATCTGCTGATAATCTACTGAAGATTCTCTTGCCTGTGTCCTGCCACTTTTCTCTTGCTGCTTCAACATTTAAAAAAGTCTTTGACTTTTGACTATTTGATTATATTGTGACTTGGTGAGTATCTATTTGGTTTCAGCCTCTTTAAGAATCTTTAAGCTTCATGGATTTGGATGTCTAAATCATTCCCATGATTTAGGCAGTTTTCAGCCATTCTTTTTTAAAATAAGCTTTATGCTCCTTTCTCTACTTTCCTTCTCAAACTCCCATAACATGACAGTGCTTTGCCTAATGGTGTCTCTTTGGCTTTCTTTCTCTTTTTTTTCCCTTTGTTTTGAGATAGAGTCTTGCTCTGTCACCAGGCTGGAGTACAATGGTGTGGTCTCAAAACACTGCAAGCTCCGCCTTCCAGGTTCATCAACTCTCCTGCCTCAGTCTCTCAAGTAGCTGGGACTACAGGCGCATGCAACCTCACCTAATTTTTATGTTTTTAGTAGAGACAGGGTCTCACTATGTTGGCCAGGCTGATCTTGAACCCCTGACCTCATGATCAGCCCACTTGGCCCTCCCAAAGTGCTGGGATTACAGGCGTAAACCACTGTGCCTGACCTTCTTTTCTTTTCTATTCTTCTTTTCTTTGTCTTCTGACTGGATAATTTCAGAAGATCTATATTCAAGTTTACAGATTCTCTCTCCTATTGAAGTTTACTATTGTGTTATATCACCCAGTCTGGTCTTGAAACCTTGGGCTCAAGTGATCCACCCACCTTGGCCTCTCAAAGTGCTGAGATTACAAGCATGAGCCACTTTACCCAGTCAGTTCCTGCACTCTGGGAAACTGAGGGGGGAGGATCACTTGAGCTCAGGAATTTGAGACTAGTCCAGACAACACAGTAGGACCATGTCTCCACATTAAAAAAAAAAAAAAAAAAAAAAAGTCTTTGGGAGGCCAAGGTGAAAGGATCACATGAAGTCAGGAGTTTGAGACCAGCTTGGCAACATGATGGAACCCCATCTTTACTACAGATACAAAAATTAGCTGGGCATGGTAGTGCACACATGTAGTTTCAGCTACTCAGGAGGCTGAGGCAGGAGAATCACTCAAACCAAGGAGGTGGTGGTTGCAGTGAGCTGAGATTGTGCCACTGCACTCCAGCCTGGGCAACAGAGTAATACTCCATCTCAAAAAAGAATAAAGAAAAAAAGAAAAGAAAAATTCCATATCTGGGTGTTTGCTCATGAGTGTTTGAGATCATCATTAAGATCATGCTGTACTCCGATGATGGGGGTTTGTTTGATAATGCAAAAAAGTGTAGTTTTTGGGTGTTCAGCCACACTGTGCTTTGGTGTCACAACTGCATATCGGTTTCACAGCTGCAGGACAAGTTTGAGCATCTTAAAGTGATTCAACAGGAGGAGATAAAGAAGCTTGAAGAAGAGAAAAAACAGCTGGAGGGAGAAATAATAGAATTTTATAAAACGAAGGCTGCCTCTGAAGCACTGCAGACTCAGCTGAGCACCAATACAAAGAAAGACAAAGATCGCAAGAAATAATCATTTCTGTTACTATTCTGTCGTTTGAGAGCCCTGTCATTCTACATCCCATCTTCCTGTGAGATTGCCTTTGTAGCATTTAACTCTGCAGTTCTCGTTTTAAAAATTGGTTTGCTTATTGTATATTTTTCCCAACTAACGTGTGAACTCCTAGCTGAGTATAGTGGCTGACACCTATAATCCCAGCACTTTGGGAGGCCAAGGTGGGCAGATCACCTGAGGTAAGATCACCCTGGCCAACTTGGGGAAACCCCATATCTACTAAAAATGTAAAAATTAGCTGGGCGTGGTGGTGCACACTTGTAGTCCCAGCTACTTGGGAAGCTGAGGCAGGAGGATGGCTTGTACCAGGGAGGCAGAAGTTGCAGTGAGCAGAGATTGTGCCACTGCACTCCAGCCTGGTGACAGAGCACTATGAGCCACCATACCTGGTATGACCCACCATGCCCAGCCCACAATGACTTTTATACATATTGTTAAATCATCTTACAGATTTTATAATTGGGAAGAAGAAAAAGTTTACTAAATGGTCTTTTAATAGAAACTTTACAAGAACCAGAATCTTTGCTTTGTTCACGTATGTATCAATTCCTAGGCCTAGAACAATGTCTGTCACATAGCAGCAATTATTTGTTGAATAAATGGACTCAGTGATAGTATGTTAGCTATCCTATATGCATAAATTAAAAATGTAGATTGACTTTCAAAAGATAATTAATGTAACTTCTTACTGCTTTTGAACATGTTGAGTTATATTGCTGAGGAACTTTTATCTTCTCATTTTTTCATCTCAATCAAATGTTATTAAAATTGAAATCACCAATATTATTCCATATCTAAAAATAATATCTACTTTGTAAACATTATCACTTTGCTGCATTTAGAATATACTTTTTAGGTAATAATGGTATAATCCATGGGGATTTTTAGGGCACAGAAGGGTTCATGCTAACAAAACTTTGTTTTCTATTTTACCAAAGCTATAAAACATATTATATGATAGTATAAGGTACATTTTAACTGTTTTCATAATTTTTTTCTTAAAAAATTAATGTTTGTTTCTCATATAACTTTTAAATTTATAAATAAATAGTTGTTTGTCTCTTTCAGCTCCAGTTTTATGTGAAATAAGAGTTTCCAGATTTATGTAGCATGGAAAGTTTTAATAAGTCAGAGTTCCTGATTTTTGCCAGTCATTTTCTCAATAATTTACTTCTTTTATCTCTTGTTGATTTTTTTGTAGTGACATGTTTTGTTTCTATACTCATTTTCTTTTGTGTATATTCGATATATATTTAGGTTTTGGTTACTATGAGAATTACGTATAACATCCTAGAGTTATAATATTCTAATCTGAATTTATTTCAACTTAACTTTAATCACATACCAAAATTCTGCAGCTATATAGCTCTACTTTTTTTTTTAATTTTTTATTTTATCTGGTTTTTTTGTCACCCTTCAGAATGCTCTACTCTTTTTATGTTATTGATGTAACAAATTATAACTTTATTCATTGTACACCACCTAACAGATTTATAATTACATTTTATGCCTTTGTCTTTTAAATCCTGAAGAAAATAAAAAGCAGAGTTACAAACCATAATTACAATAATACTGTTTTTATGTTTCATTATGTATTTACCTTTACCAGAGGGTTTTATATATTCATATAGCTGGCTTATTTATTTATATAGTTAATGCCTAGAGTTCATTTATTTCAACCTGAAGGACTTCCTTTAACACTTATTGTGTGACAAATTTAGAGAGAAATTTTTTTTCAGCTTAAAAAAATCTGTAAATGTCTTCATTTCTCCATCATTTTTGACGGACAAGTTTTCCAGCTATAGATTTCTCAATTGACAGTTTCTTCATTATTTTAAATGTGTAATCCACTGCCTACTGGACTTCAAGGTTTCTCCTGAGAAATCAGCTGCTGGTATCATCCAAATCCCTTGTCTGCGAGAGTTGCTCTTCTCTCTCAGCTTTCAAGATTCTCACCTTTTTTTTTTTTTTTTTTTGAGACAGAGTCCTGCTCTGTCACCCAGGCTGGAGTGCAGTGATGTGATCCCAGCTCACTGAAACCTCTGTCTCTTGGGTTCAATTGATTCTCTCATCACAGCCTCCTAAGTAGCTGGGGCTACAGGCATGTGCCACCACACCCAGCTTATTACTTTGTATTTTTAGCACAAATACAAGAGGTTTTGCCATGTTGCCCAGGCTGGTGTCAAACTCCTGGCCTCAAGCAATCTGCCTGCTTTGGCCTCCTGAAATGATAGAATTACAGGCATGAGCGACAGGTCCCGCCCTGCCTTGTCTTTTGACAATTTGGCTGTAACGTATCTCAATGTGGGCCTCCTTGTGTTCATCCTACTAAGACTTTGTTGAGTTTTCCAGATTCATAAATAATCTTGATCTCTTAGCTACAGATGTATCTAGGTAGGACATCTCTTTCCTCTCACTGTCCATGGTTAGGGTTGCTAGAGCACTTTGTAAGCGAATTCCCTTTGTGCTTTGGACTGACAACCCTGGGATTTAGTGTTTATTTATTTGGAATGTTTCTTGGTCCCATCTTAGGACAGTTTGGGGCACTCCCTTGTAGGAACCTCCCTGCAGCCACTTCTGGGACGACTCCAGCTAAGGGTTTGATGGGAGAAAACAGTTGGCATACCCGGTAGGATTCCAAAGAAATGGGCTGGGGAAAGAGGAGACCGCCGGGACGTCCGGAATGGCGGTGAGGGTCCGTGTGGGCTTCCCTGTGGACCGCTGGCGAGGTGCCTGCAGGCTCCCCCGGGACCACAGATGCTCCAAAAGGCCCAGCGGGCTTGACTGGCCAGGCGGAGGATTGAAGATGGCAAACAGTGGCAAGGAAGCCTGGCGGCTGGTGGCGGGGAAAGACTGGCCTCTGTTGTGAGCTGTCCACCTGGCCACAGAGGCTCAGCTGCCTTCTGGAAGCAAGTGCACCAAGTAGAGAAAGAATTACAACCAGAAAGTGACACACACTCCTCTGCCACTCTGCTACTCACACGGTGGGAAAAATGGAAGAGGGGGACCTGCCAAAAGGTGCTCAGGAAGCCCACAGCTTCAGCCCTGGCACCAGGGCAGCTTTGGGTGGTGACAGCAGCATCTCCAAGTGGTGGAGAAGTGGGAAGAAGAGGAAAAAGTGGCAGTGCTGTGTACCCTGAGCTGGCTTCAAACTTTCTGGTGGTTCTGGGTGGCTGGGGGGCAGCGGCAGCAGCTCAGTCAGGCCATGCCAGGTAGGGCTGGTATGTGTAGCAGCACTGCCATGGTGTGGATGGCAGGTCAGCCAGGTGCTGTGGAACGGGAAGGCGATGGTGGCACTCATGGCCCAATGTGTCTGCACTGCCTGATAAAATGGGGCACATCGGGACTGCAGCACTAAAGAAAAAGAATCCTGACCTCAGGCAAAAGTCTAGTGACACAACTACAAGTCCTCCAAACAGCTAACCCCAGGGAGACTGTGGATTAGAAGTTTCTGTGACTGGGGGGGACTACTTTGGACACTCTGGCAGAGGAAGTGTAACCAATGAATGCTCATTGGCCTCTGGTCACCATTGTTCAGGGGGTTGACCAACGCTCTACACTGTTGGGAAGACAGTTCCTTGCAGCTTACCAGACCCTCTTGCAAACACAGGCTCTCACTGCAGATACGCCAATGGAAGTAGAAACAGCTTACCCTATAAAAGGGTGGGTGGATGACCTATTTGCTGGGCCTACATCATCAGCCACAGCACAACACGGCACTCTGGTTAGGTGGCACGCACATCTCCAGCAGAGAGGTCACCTTGTATCTAACTCTCTGTCTATAGAACTATAGGACCTGCTGGAACTGCTACAATATACTGGACTTTTAATTAATTAATTAATTAATTTTGAGACAGAGTTGCTCTCTGTTGCTCAGGCTGGAGTGCACTGGTGCAATCTCAGTTCACTGCAACCTCTGCCTCCCAGGTTCAAGCGATTACTGTGGCTCAGCCTCCTGCGTAGCTGGGACTACAGGCAGCACCCCCACACCTGGCTAATCTCTGTATTTTTAGTAGAGACAGGGTTTCACCATGTTGACCAGGCTAGTCTTGAACTCCTGACTTCAAGTGATCCAGCCGCCTCAGCCTCCCAAAGTGCTAATATTACGGGCTTGAGATACTGTACCCGGCCTCTCCACAACACACTTTAGATTTAAAATCAATCTCAACACCACTTTCAGAAAAACCCCATGAAATAAGACGGGAACTTGCCCGAGGAAGCTTGATACACCGATGGTTCCAGCATGTGTCGGCCCCCAGGTAGACTGCCATAGCCATTCAGCCTTCCGCTGATACCATACGGGGAGAATCTGGTGTTGCAGCCCATGGGCAGAGTCATAAGCTCTCTGTCTAGTGATCTGAAAGTGCCACACTCACAAACTCTGCTCACTTGTTCCTGGGCTGGCATGAAACTCTTGACACTGTGAATAACTCAGTGGTAAAGGATCAATGGTCCACAAATGGAAGGCTATTGTGGGGGAGGGGGCCATGCTCCTATGGTCCCAGCTACTTGGGAGGCTGAGGTGGGAAGATCACTTGAGCCCAGAGAGTTGAGGCTGCAGTGAGCCATGATCACACCACTGCACTACGGCCTGAGACCCTGTCTCAAAAAATAAATAAATAAAAATTAGCCAGGCACAGTGGCACCTGCCTGTAATCCCAGCTACTCAGGAGGCTGAGGCAGGAGAATCACTGGAACCCAGGAGGTGGGTGTTGCAGTAGGCTGAGATCATTGCACTGCACTCCAGCCTGGACAACAGAGTAAGACTCTCTCTCTCAAAAAAAAATCAGGGTATACCATGTGGAACTGGGCATAAGACAGTGTCTGATCTTTTCCATACTGGCATGGCTTGCACCAGGCAAGCCAGCTTTCCTCCCATAACAAGGCCTCATTCAAGACACATATAGCTTCCATTAAAACCACGGCTCAATTTCTCAATAAGGGGAGTTCTGTCAAGAGCTTAATTGGTTCCTTTAAGAGGTCATTTTTCGCTCTAATGGTCCTGCTCCCTATGGGCTGCAAAACATAAAATTGCTATTACTGCCTCCTTTTAGGCTCCATCTTGGATTAGGGAGCCTGTGAAGTGTGTTTCTGGATCATTAGTAACTGTGCTTGTGGTACCATACATTAGATGCAAGGCCCTGCAGAGATGGCGTCCTCCCTGTTGCCCAGGCTGCTTTCCAACTCCTGGGCTCCTAAGCCTCCCAAAGTGCTGGGATCAGAGGCATGCGCCACTTCACCTGCCCTCCCTGAATCTCTTGCCTGTCTTGTCCCGCAATGTCTCTGCAGGGAACCCTGAGATGAGATCTAGGGTGAAAAATGCCACGGGGCTAGGTTGCTTTCCTTCTTTCCCTGAGGAGGCCACCACCTTAGTGGACACAATCCCCACTTTGCTTTCTGATGAAGGACCCTGGGAGATGCATTGGCAGTGAGCAGACCATGCTCCCCTACTGATGGGTACCAGAGTGATAATAGCCTGGTGGATTTCACCCGGCCCTCTGACTGGAGTCTATGACTCCTTCCACACGGCAGTGAAGTTTCAGTGTAGCTCTTCAAGAAATATTTCAAAAGCTATTGGTATTATTGAGCTGGACACAGTGGTTCGTACCTGTAATCCCGGCACTTTGAGAGGCTGAGGTGGGCGGATCACTTGAGGTTAGGAGTTTGAGACCAGCCTGGCCAACATGGTGAAACTCAGTCTCTACTGAAAATACAAACATTAGCTGGGTGTGGTGGCATCTGTAATCCCAGCTACTCGGGGCTGAGGCAACAGAATGGCTTGAACCTGGGAGGCAGAGATTGTGCCACTGCACTCCAGCCTGAGTGACAGAGGGAGAGTGTGTGCCAAAACAAAACAAAACAAAAGAAAGATTATTGCAGACTGGGAGTCTAATACAAGTTTTATTATAGAGGAGGGTAGGAGGCCCCTCTATGTGCTCCTAATACATTTTCGTCTTTTTTCTGTTAGCTTGGGCTGTCTTCTTGTTATATTACATCCACTAGTGCTTGGATATCTTTGGAGAATATTTTCCTGGCCTGGGATGGTCACATTGCCATATACAAGGTCAATATGACACCTGGGTGTGCAGCTTTATGCCCCTGAGTAGGAAGGGTGAAGTTCCCTGGTGGACTGAACTGCTACTGAGTAGGACTGGATCTCTGCACAAACCTGAATAACTTAACAATGCATGGAAGTAGGTGCCCTAGATACCTCTGATGTCAGTTGTTTCATGGACTCCACAGTCATGGGGCTAGGTAAAATTCACCAGACTAGTATCATTCTGGTGCCCATCAATAAGGGGGTATGGTTTCATCAATGCTAATGCATGTCTCAGGGTCCTTCATCAGCACACTAGACAAAGACTTTTAATAAATTTTTTAGGCTGGGCACAGTGGCTCATGCCTGTAATCCCAGCATTTTGGGAGGCCAAGGCGAGTAGATCATTTGTGGTCAGGAGATTGAGACCAGCCTGGTCAACATGGTGAAATCCAGTCTCTACTAAAAAAACAAAAATTATCCTGGTGTGATGATGAGTATCTGTAATCCCATCTACTTGAGAGACTGAGGCAGGAGAATTCCTTGAACTCAGGAAGCAGAGGTTGCAGTAAGCCAAGATTACACCATTGCACTCCCGCTTGGATGTTGCAGTGAGACTCCTTCTCAAGAAAAAAACTAAATTGTTTACAATATGCTCAAAGAGCTATTCACAAAAAGAAAAACATGGAAGCAACCTAGGTGCCCATCAACAGTGGACTGGATAAAGAAACGGTAGTACATATACACCATGGAATACTATGCAGCCAGAGAAAAGAACAAAGTCATGTCCTTTACAGCAACATGGATTCAGCTGCAGGCCATTATCCTAAGTGAATTAACACAGAATCAGAAAGCCAAATACTACATGTTCTCACTTATAAGTGGAAACTAAGCATTGTATATACATGGATGTAAAGATGGGAACAACAGACACTGGGGACTCCTAGAGTGCAGAGAGAGTGAGAAGGGAAAGGGCTGAAAATCTACATATTGTGTATGATCCTCACTACTTGACAAGATTATTTGTATTCCAAACTTCAGCACAACACAGTATACCCATGTAACAAACCTACGCATGGACTCCCTGAACCTAAAATAAAAATTGAAATTATAAAAAATAGAAAAATAAAACAATGTCGATGTAAGATGACCTTTGTTCCATTAAAAAAAGGCACAAAGAGCCAAAGTAAAATGGACAAAGAACTCACAGAAATCCTAAAAAAAAAAAAAAAAAAAAAGAACAAAATTATTTGACTTCAGGTTATACTACAAAAGTATATGAACCAAAACAGCATAGTATAGGCACAAAAACAGACAGTATAGTTAAATGGAAAGAACAGAGACCCTAGAAATAAGTCCACACATATAAGTCAATTCATTTTAGACAATGCTTCCTAGAGCATACACTGGGGAGAATACAGTCTCTTCAAT
>NW_022437086.1:589739-616719 GCF_009761245.1 Sapajus apella | reverse complement strand
CATATGGCCAATCATCTATCTATCTATATCTATATCTTTATATATATATATATATATATATATATATATGATCAGTCTGTGCACAGGCAGGCAGAGGCTTTTGCAGTGTCACAGCCTCAACAGGCGGGGATGGATTTGATTCCCTCTCATGCTCCCGTCCAGGCATTTGGGATATTCAGTTAGGTTAGACAATGCCCTTTGCTTCTAGCCTGCAGCATAGCCCAAGGCAATGGGTGCCATTAGCCTAGTGGCTCAACACCAAAACTCTATACTGTTTGGTGATGGCTGTGGTGTGGATTCTCCCTCCACATTTCCCAAACCACAGCTTTGTGGTTCACCTGTTCTCTGCAGCATCAATGATCCAACTCAATGCAGAGAAGGGTAAGTGCCCGCACTTCACATAAACTGGGGCCCAAGGTCCATGTCATCAGTGAGGTTGCAGCTGCCATTCACAGCCTAAGAGAAGCAGCCCTCTGGCCCATCAGTGCCAGCTTCCCATGGCAGCAATTGTGGCTGGGCCTGCAGTGGTGTGTGGAGGGAAATGCCTTCTTCTGAACACTGGTGCCGCAGCCCAGAGGCTGCTCAGCTGGTGGGACGGGGACTCTACTCCTTCCTTGAAGCTCAAAGAACACAGTTTGTGTCACTGCTGGATGAGGATCCACCCCTATACCCCAAGCATGGAGCTCTCAGGCTCTGAAAAGAGTTTGCTTTGGATTTCTTTGTCTCAGTAGCTACCCGCTTGATGCACTTCTTGATAAACAGTCGCATTTAAACAGCAAAACAAGCAAACTGAATCGAATAGCACATCAACATTTTTTTCATCACTATCAAGTAGGCTTTATTCCTGGGGTGCAAGTTTGGTCCAACATACACAAATCAATAAATATGATTCAGCATATAAACAGAACTAAAAACAGAAACCATATGATCATCTCAATAAATGTAAACAATGCTTTTGATAAAATCCAACAGCACTTCATGATTAAAAAAAACAAAACCCTTAGTAAACTAGGCATCAAGGGAAAATACCTCAAAATAATAAGAGCTGTCTATGACAAACCCACAACCAAGATGGGTGGACAAAAGCTGAAAACATTCCCCTTAGGAACAGGAACAAGACAAGGATGCTCACTCTCATCACTCCTATTCATCATAACACTGGAAGTCTTAGAGCAATCAGGCAAGAGAAAGAAATAAAAGCCATCCAAATAGGAAAGGAAAAGTCAAATTATCTTTGTTTGCTCATGATATGATTTTATAACCAGAAAACTAAAGACTCTACCAAAAGACTTCTAGATCTGATAAACAGCTTTGGAAAGGAGTCATGGTACAAAATTAGTGTGCAAAAATCAGTAGCATTTCTATACAATAATAACATTAATAACAATAATAACATTCAAGTTGAGAGCTAAATCAAGAACATAATCCCTGTGAGACACTTGGTATGGTGTCTCACAGTTTGAAAGGCCAAGGCAGGAGAATTCCCAGAGGCCAAGAGTTAGAGACTGGCCTGGGCAACAAGGCGAGACCCTGTCTCTACAAAAATATTAAAAAATTAGCCAAGCATGATAGCATGTGCCAGTGGTCTCAGCTACTTGAGAAGCTGAGGTGGGAGGATCACTTGAGCCTGGGAGGTTGAGGTTGCAGTGAGCCATGTTTGCACCACTGCACTCCAGCCTGAGTGACAGGGCAAGATTTCATCTAAAAAAAAAAAAGGAGAACACAATCCCATTTATGAGAGCCACAGGAAAAAAGTAACTAGGAATACATCTAACCAAGACAATGAAAAATCTCTACAAAAACTACAAAGCACTGCTGAAAGAAATCAGAGATGACACAAACAAATGCAAAAATACTCCAAGCTCATGGATTTCAATGATTAATACTGTTAAATGGCCATATTGCCCAAAAGCATTTTAAAGATTCAATGCTATTTCAATCAAACTATCAATGTCATTTTCTTTACAGAATTAGAAAAAAGTGGCCAGGTGTGGTGGCTCATGCCTGTAATCCAGCACTCTGGGAGGCCGAAGTGGGTGCATCACAAGGTCAGGAGTTCAAGACCAGCCTGACCAACATGGTGAAACCCCATCTCTACTTAAAAAGAAAAAAAAAAAGCTATTCTAAATTTTATGGAAAACAAACAAAAAACCAGAATAGCCAACGAAATCCTAAGCAAAAAGAACAAAGCCAGAGGCATCACATTACCCACCTTCAAGCTATAATACAGGGCTACAATATCCAAAATATCATAGTACTAATACAAAAACAGACACATGGCTGGGTGTGGTGGCTCACACCTGTAATCCCAGCACTTTGGGAGGCTGAGGTGGGTGGTTCACCTGAGGTCAGGAGTTCGAGACCAGCCTGGCCAACATGGTGAAACCCCGTCTTTACTGAAAATACAAAAATTAGTCAGGTGTGTTGGTGGGCACCTGTAATCCCAGCTACTTGGTAGGCTGAGGCAAGAGAATTGCTTGAACCCAGGAGGTGGAGGTTGCAGTGAGCCAAGATTGTGCCATTGCATTCCACCCTGAGCAACAAGAGCAAAACTTCACCTCAAAAACCAAACCAAAACAACAACAACAACAACAAACAGACATATAGACCAAAAGAACACAATAGAGAACTCGGAAATAAACCTACACACCTACAACCATCTAATCTTTGATGAAGTTGACAAAAATAAGTAATGAAGAAAGGTCTCCCTATTCAATGGATAGCGCTGGGATAACTAGTTAGCCATATGCAAAATAAAACTGGACCACCTCTACCACTCACCATATACAAAAATGAACTCAAGGTGAATTAAAGATTTAAATGTAGAACTCGGGATTAAGAAACTAACTCAGAACTGCACAACTTCATGGAAACTGAAAAACTGGCTCCTGAATGTCGACTGGATAAACAATGAAATGAAGGCAGAAATAAAGAGTTCTTTGAAACCGAAGAGAACAAAGACACAACGTACCAGAATCTCTGGGAAATATTTAAAACACTGTATAGAAGGAAATTTATAGCAACAAATGCCCACATGAGAAGCATGGAAAAATCTAAAATTGACACCCTATCATCAAAATTGAAAGATCTAGACGAACAAGATTAAAAAAACTCAAAAGCTAGCATAAGACAAGAAATAACTAAGATCAGAGCAGAAATGAAGGAGATAGAGACACAAAAAACCCTTCAAAAAAATCAATAAATCCAGGAGATGTTTTTTTGAAAAGATCAACAAAATAGGCAGACTGCTAGCCAGATTAATAAAAAAGAAAAAAGAGAAGAATCAAATAGATGCAATAAAAAACGATAAAGGGGACATCACCAGCAATTCCACAGAAATACAAGCTACTATCAGAGATTATTACAAACAACTCTATGCACATAAACCAGTAAACCTGGAAGAAATGGATAAATTTCTGGACACATGCACCCTCCCAAGCCTAAACCAGGAAGAAGTTGAAACCTTGAAGAGACCAATAACAAGGCTTGAAGTTGAGGCAGCAGTTAATACCCTACCAACCAAAAAAAGCCCAGGTCCAGATGGGTTCACAGCCGAATTCTACCAAACATACAAAGAGGAGCTCGTACCACTCCTTCTGAAACTATTCCAAACAATCCAAAAGGAGGGAATCCTTCCCAAATCATTTTATGAGACCAACATCATCCTGATACCAAAACCCAGGAGAGACTCAACAAAAAAGGAAAACTTTAGCCAATATCCATGATGAACATAGATGCAAAAATCTTTAATAAAATACTGGAAAACTGATTGCAATAGCACAACAAAAACGTATCCATCAAGATCAAGTAGGATTCATTCCAGATATGCAAGGCCGGTTCAACATATGCAAGTCTATAAACATAATTCACCACATAAACAGAACCAAAGACAAAAACCACATGATTATCTCAATAGATGCAGAGAAGGCCTTCAACAAAATTCAACAGTCCTTAATGCTAAAAACTCTCAATAAACTAGGTATCAAGGAACATGTCTCAAAATAATAAAAGCTATTTATGACAAACCTACAGCTAATATCATATGGAATGGGCAAAAACTGGAAGCATTCCCTTTGAAATCTGGCACTAGACAAGGATGCCCTCTCTCACCACTCCTATTCAATATAGTATTGGAAGTTCTAGCCAGAGCAATCAGGTGAGAATAAGAAATAAAGGGTATTCAATTAGGAAAGGAGGAAGTCAAATTGTCTTGATTTGCAGACAACATGTTTGTATATTTAGAAGATCCTATCATCTCAGTCTAAAATCTCCTGAAACTGATAACCAACTTCAGCAAAGTCTCAGGATATAAAATCAATGTGCAGAAATCACAAGCGTTCCTATACACCAGTAACAGACTAACAGAGGATCACATCATGAGTGAATTCCCATTCACAATTGCTACAAAGAGAATAAAATACCTAGGAATACAACTAACAAAGGATGTAAAGGACCTCTTCAAGGAGAACTACAAACCACTGCTTAATGAAATAAGAGAGGACACAAACAGATGGAGAAACAGTCCACATTTATGGTTAGGAAGAATCAATATCGTGAAAATGCCCATCCTGCCCAAAGTAATTTATAGATTCAATGCTATCCCCACCATGCTACCAATGATCTTCTTCACAGAACTGGAAAAAACCACCTTAAACTTCATATGGAACCCAAAGAGAGCCCGCATAGCCAAGACAATTCTAAGCAAAAAGAACAAAGCCAGAGGCATCATGCTACCTGACTTCAACCTATACTACAAGGCTAAGTAATCAAAGCAGCATGGTACTGGTACGAAAACAGAGATATAGACCAATGGAACAGAACAGAGTCCTCGGAGGCAACACCACACATCTACAACCATCTGATCTTTGAAAACCTGACAAAAACAAGCAATGGGGAAAGGACTCCATGTTTAATGAGCGGTGTTGGGAAAACTGGCTAGCAGTGTGCAGAAAGCAGAAACTGGACCCCTTCCTGACACCTTACACTAAAATTAACTCTAGATGGATTAAAGACTTAAACATAAGACCTAACACCAGAAAAACCCTAGAAGAAAACCGAGGCAAAACCATTCAGGACATAGGCATAGGCAAGGACTTCATGACTAAAACACCAAAAGCAATGGCAACAAAAGCCAAAATAGACAAATTGGACCTAATTAAACTTCAGAGCTTCTGTACAGGAAAAGAAACAATCATTAGAGTGAACCAGCAACCAATAGAATGAGAAAAAATTTTTGCAATCTACCCATCTGACAAAGGGCTGATATCCAGAGTCTACAAAGAACTAAAACAGATTTACAAGAAAAAAAAAAATACCCATCCAAAAGTGGGCAAAAGATATGAACAGATACTTTTAAAAAGAAGACATACATGAGGCCAACAAAAATATGAAAAAATGCTCATCATCACTGGTCATTAGAGAAATGCAAATCAAAACCACATTGAGATACCACCTCATGCCAGTTAGAATGGCGATCATTAAAAAATCTGGAGACAACAGATGCTGGAGAGGATATGGAGAAATAGGAACACTTTTACACTGTTTTTGGGAGTGTAAATTAGTTCAACCATTGTGGAAGACAGTGTGGTGATTCCTCAAAGACCTAGAAATAGAAATTCCATTTAACCCAGCAATCCCATTACTGGGTATATACTCAAAGGATTACAAATCATTCTATTATAAAGACATATGCATGCATATGTTTACTGCAGCACTGTTTACAAAAGCAAAGACCTGGAACCAACCCAAATGCCCATCGATGATAGACTGGACAGGGAAAATGTGGCACATATACACCATGGAATACTATGCAGCCATAAAAAATGATGAGTTTGTGTCCTTTGTTGGGACATGAATAAATCTGGAAACTATCATTCTCAGCAAACTGCCACAAGCACAGAAAATCAAACACCACATGTTCTCACTCATAGGCAGGTGTTGAACAATGAGAACACATGGACACAGGGAGGGGAGCATCACATACTGGGGTCTGCTGGGGGGAATAGGGGAGGGACAGTGGGGGTAGGGTGGTTGGGGAGGGATAACATGGGGAGAAATGCCAGATGCAGGTGATGGGGGATGGAGGCAGCAACCACATTGCCATGTATGTACCTATGCAGCAATCCTGCATGTTCTGCACATGTACCCTAGAACCTAAAGTGCAATAAAATATATATATATATATATATATATTTTCAAAAATCAGCTGTGAATATTGAAGATGGAAACAGAAAAAAAATAATAATTTGGCAAAGTGAAAACAACAACAACAAATAAACAGTTGAGGGACTCCATGTTTGGATCGCTTCCACAAACACTCCCTTCATGGAAGCCATCTTTCTCTCTCCTGGATTTCCCCTATGGAGTCCCCTTCCACGAACACTCCCTTCATGGAAACCTGTCTTCCCCTTCTAGACTCCATCTCTCTTTATTCCCTTCCACTCAGTGTGGAAGCTGCTTTCCTCTCCTGGATTCCATCTTTCTGGATTCTCTCAGTGTTAGAGTTAGCTGTTTCTCTCTCTCTAAATAAGTGACTTTGTTCAAACACTTTTGAGTCCAGCATTTACTGTGTACTGCACCGTGGTCCCCTTTCTCATCTTGAGAGGGCAGGAGGCCAAGAACCTGGAGAAACATCCTCTCAGGGGAGCTAAGGGCACCCTGAACCCCTGAACCCCAATATTACATTTTGGCGAGCCAGCCAGAGAGGGGTACAGCAGAAGAGGGGTACAACCAGGAAAGGGGTACAGCCAAGGAAGACTTCAAAATCATGAGTAAAACCGGCCCCATTCTGGCCTGTCTCTTTAAGAACACCGGAAGAGGTGCATCCGGGCAGAGCTGAGGGGAACCCGAGCAGCTGCGCCTCCACACGACCCAGCCCCTCCTAAGCGGCGCGGCCCAGCCAGAATTAAAAGTGCAGTTTTTTACCTTCAAGCTGTCTCTCTGCTTTCCGTCTCCTTCTCTATCCTTTGGATACTATCTCTGGGACCAAAACCTGAGGGAGCCTGTGGGGCAGAGCAGGCAAGCACACCCCCCGGCCTTTCACTCCTTGCCCGGGAACAGCCCAGGGCGGAAATGAGCACACAGCTGCTGTGGGTGGGATTAAACATCGGGAGGGGCCAGGTACAACCGGAGCCTGCAGGGGACCGGGGTGCACGGCAGCCTGGCACCTGGCTCTGGCAGGCCTCTCCAGCATTCCCCAGTCCCAGGCAGCAGGGTAAAAAGGCTCCCCAGGGCATCTGCCTGCTGGCCACGGGTCCCTGTGTGGGCAGTAGCTCTGGAAGTGGCCCAGGTGTGCAAGTGGCTCTGCTGGGGTCAACATGGCGGCCAGAAGCTGCGGGGGCGGGGAAACTGACGCAGCAAGTGGTTTTTTCCTCTGGCGGTACAGCTTTGAGGGAGAGGAAGCTGCCAAAGCGGCTACTGTCGGTCAGCCCCACCTGCACCTGCTTTTATGCAGGCCGTATCGCCTCAGGGCACAGCATGCTCAATCAAAATTCGGCTTAAGAGAGTTTTCTGCCTTCCTTTAATGAAGCAGCCCGTTTGCAGTTGGTTAAGGTGTCGAGCCTGCAATTTCAAAGTTGCTGGTTCAAATACTTTGTGGAGCCAGTCTTGACTTGGTGAATCCTTTTGGGGAAATTAAAAAGTTGAAGGCTGTGGGACTTTGTGTTTGGTGTATAATTTGTCTTGCTTAGGATTGGCTCTCTCCCTGGCAGTACTTTTCCATCTAGAAGATCATGGTTAAACTGGTTCCAGGCCCAAATAGTCAATGGCAAGTCTCACAACCTTCAGAGCATTTTCCTACAGGGGAAGATGGGTTAGGGGAGAGGAGGCCCGGGTCCTGAGGGTATTGCTCCAGCCTCAGCCACATGGCCTGCCTTCTTTGAACTGTGTGCTCTAGTGGACCCTCCCTAGAAGTTTACCCTTCTGGGGCAGTTTTATAAATTGGCCTGTGTAAATTGGGCTTTTGATGGGAAATATTGGTACCCATTTCCTGGGCCTCAATGGCCTGGTCAGGGCTCGTCGGTACGTGACTTCCTAACCCAATAGCTCCTCTCATTCCACGCCTCTATGGTAGTCACTGGAGGTCATGCAGGCAGTCAGAGTGGTCCTATGACGCTGGTAGGTCATGACTCAAATCCAGTTCATTGGAGGCCCTCTGATAAGATGGATCATGCATCTTGGGCACACGAAATTTCAGGGTACTGACTGAAAGGCGTTTCATTTTAGTACCCATTTTACCTGGGGGATGCCTCAGGTCGAAGTGGCTGTAATTTCTATAACCAGGAATGCAGGCATTCCCCGTGTTCAATTTCAGATGGGTGCTTCTATTCCCAAGCTTGAGTCCCCATTAAAGTGTATAGTGGAAAATTGGGACCAGTGTGACACACAGTATTTAAGGAAGAAGCAGCTCATTTTTCTCTGCCAAACAGCATGGCCAAATTACCCTCTGCTGAAAGGAAAACCTAACCCCAAAGGGAAGGGAAGAAAACCCAACAGTTTTCCTGAAGTGATTACGGGAGGCTTAAGGAAGTACACCCTCATGTCACCAGACTCCATAGAGGGTCAGTTAATACTAAAGGACAAGTTTATTACTTATTCAGCAGCAGATATCAGGAGGAAGCTCCAGAAGCTGGTTTGGGGCCAGAGCAGAGCCTAGAATCATTACTGAACTAGGCACCCTCGGTGTTTTATAATAGAGACCAGGAGGAACAGGCTGAAAGGAACAGGAGAGCTCATCCTTAGTCATGGCTTTCAGGAAAGCAGACCCAGGGGCTCAAATGAGGGAAAGGCTTGGGTTAGCCACCCAGCCTGGCAGAACTTGCTACCAGTGTGGTCTGAAAGGACATTTTATAAGAAATTGTCCGCAGAGGAAGGGACCACCATCTCGTCCCTGCCCACTGTGCCAAGGGAATCACTGGAAAGTACACTGTCCCAGGGGATGAAGGTTATCAGGTCCTGAGGGGTCTGACCAGATGACCAATGGCAGGACTGAGGGTTCCTGGGTCAAGTACCAGCATGAGCCGTCACCCTCACAGAGTCTGGGTAAAGCTGACCATAGAAGTCCAGGAAGTTAGGCCAGGCGCGGTGGCTCAAGCCTGTAATCCCAGCACTTTGGGAGGCTGAGGCGGGTGGATCACGAGGTCAAGAGATCGAGACCATCTTGGTCAACATGGTGAAACCCCGTCTCTACTAAAAATACAAAAAATTAGCTGGGCGTGGTGGCGCGTGCCTGTAATCCCAGCTACTCAGGAGGCTGAGGCAGGAGAATTGCCTGAACCCAGGAGGTGGAGGTTGCGGTGAGCCGAGATCGCGCCATTGCACTCCAGCCTGGGTAACAAGAGCGAAACTCCGTCTCAAAAAAAAAAAAAAAAAAAAAAAAAAAAAAGAAGTCCAGGAAGTTAATCTTCTCCTGGACACTGCCTGGCCTTCTCGGTATTTCTCTCCTGCCCTGGAGGCTTGGTGCTTGTTAATTCTCTCCCCTCAGAGTCTCCCTTTCTAGGCCCATCCTGGGAAGGACCATTTTTGGTCATTCTGTCCA
The DNA here is from genome assembly GCF_009761245.1 of Sapajus apella. Taxonomy (NCBI): domain Eukaryota; kingdom Metazoa; phylum Chordata; class Mammalia; order Primates; family Cebidae; genus Sapajus; species Sapajus apella. Next base: position 607,184 of record NW_022437086.1, on the reverse strand, counting down.
CTCCAATGGCAGTTAAGGTAATGGAAATTAACTCATGGATTCATCACACTTGGTTGAAGCCTTGGACACCTCCTGAGGAAAGTCATAGACCCTCCACACCATGGCCTGAAGTTCCAGGAGACAGCCCTTCATCCACCTGCGAGTCATTAGAAGATCTACATCTGCTTTTCCAACAAGATCCCCAGGGAAGTAACCACACATAAGTCTAATTCATATCCTGGCATTAATAGGACTATAACCCTCAGCTTTGCTATCTCTCAAACTCCAATTATCCTTTTCATAGTGGGAAAGAAACCTGTCTCTTCCTAGGAAAAATGCTGCTATGTTGTAAACCAGTTAAGTGTTCTTTTAAACATAGAACTCAGGAATCAAACAAAAAAAGGGCTAAAGACCTTCAAGAACCTGGCTCTGTTCTCTCCTAGGCTCATTTATAGCCATTCTATCTTCGTTGGCCTCTGGGCTTTTCATCTTTAACCACCTTGTCACATTTGTTTCTTATAGAACCATAAGGTCACACATAATCCTGCCGCTGGAACCCCGGAAGTCCTTGGCTCGTGGGCTCTCTCATGGACCCTTAGATCATCCTGCACCCCTGAAAGTCTCCCCTCTGGAGGAAACCTCAACTGCAGGGCTCCTTCTATGCCCCATTTCAGCAGGAAGTAGTTAAAGACCTATCGATGCCTGTGTTCCAACAGAAGTTGGGCATTCCTGTTCAGAGCGGGGAATGAGGGAACGTGTTCTCTTTCCAGCCCACAGGAGGGCGTAGCTTTAAGGGCAAGAACTTCCCAGCACCATGCCCCCCTCCCATCTCTCTCCATCTGGGAGATTTAAAGTTTATGTTTGAATTTCGTGGGCACGGGAAGAAACTAAGAGTCAGTCACTCCAGCGGAAGTTCTAAGGAACTCCTTTCATTGGCTTGGGGGTCTTAGAAAAAGTGGGGGTTCCACCCAGGTTAAAATTCCCCTTCTTCCACACCCCTTCGGACTCCATGTTTGGATCCCTTTCCACAAACGCTCTCTCGTGGAAGCCTGTCTTCCCCTCCTAGACTCCATCTCTCTCTATTCCCTTCTACTCAGTGTGGAAGCTGCTTTCCTCTCCTGAATTCCATCTTTCTGGATTCTCTCACTCAGTGTGAGAGTTAGCTGTTTCTTTTTTTTTTTTTTTTTGAGACGGAGTCTCACTCTGTCACCCAGACTGGAGTGCAATGGCACGATCTCGACTCACTGCAACCTCCGCCTCCCAGGTTCAAGCGATTCTCTTGCCTCAGCCTCCTGAGTAGCTGGGATTACAGGCATGTGCCACCTCGCCCAGCTAATTTTTGTATTTTCAGTAGAGACAGGGTTTCAACATCTTGGCCAGGCTGGTCTCGAACTCCTGACCTTGTGATGCACCCACCTCGGCCTCCCAAAGTGCTGGGATTACAGGCGTGAGCCACCGCGCCTGGTCTGAGAGTTAGCTGTTTCTTTCTCTCTCCTTCTCCTGTTTCTCTCTCTCTCTCTCTCTAAACAAATCAGTTTCTACAAAACAACAACAACAATAAAAAAAAAACAGTTGAATGGATAGAGAAATGTAGAATATGCACAAAATGGAATACTATTTGGCCTTTAAGAAGGATGAAATCCTGTCATTTGTGACATGGATGAACCTAGAGGACGTTATGCTAAGGGAAATAAGGCACAGAAAGACAAATACCTCATGAGCTCATTTATATGTGGAATATAAAAGCATTGAACGTACAGAAACAGAAAGACGAATGGTGGTTACCAGGGGCCGGGAGAGGCAGGCACTGGGGATGTTGGTGAAAGACACAAAGTTTCATTTAGACGCCAGGAATAAGTTCAAGAGAGCTATTGCACAGCATGGTAACTATAATTAATGGTATATCGTCTACTTGAAAGTTGCCAAGAGAGGCTTTGTTGAATTGTTTGACACAGGATCTTGCTCTGTCAGCCAGGCTAGCGTGCAGTGCCGTGATCACAGATCACTGCAGCCTTCACTCCAGGGCGCAAATGGTCCTCTTGCCTCAGCCTCCCACGTAGGTGTGCATCATCATGTCCAAGTTATTTTTAAACTGTTTTTGCGGAAATGGTGGCCTCGCTGTGTTGCCCACGCTGGTCTTGAACTCCTGGGCTCAAGTGATCCTCTCACCTCGGTCTCCCAAAGTGCTGAGCTTACAGGCGTGAGCTACTGTACCCAGTCAAGAGGGTAGATTTCAAGTGTTCTCACCACAAAAAAAAAAGTATGTGAGGTAATGCATATGTTAATCTTAAGTGGATTGATTTAGCCATTACACAACGCATATATGTACACCATAAATATATACAATTTTTATTTATCAATGAAAAAGTAATAAATGTTACAATAAAGATACTTGTCTATAAGAAAAACAACCTGAATCTTATCTGACTATTGTCTCCCACCCTACTAACACTCCCCTCCTCTCCAACCCTAGCCCTGCCTGTGCCTCAGTTCGAGGTGCTTGGAGTAGGGATGAGGGTGACATCTTCTGGTCCTTCTTCCTCCCAGCCCCTGGCCCTGCCTCTGGCTCCTCTTGCTTATCTCCCTGATGCAGCCTCCTTTAGGGCCCACGTGTTCTGGTGCTGGGGCAGGGAGGCAGGTGAGGGACAGTGCCGAGTTTTGAGGGATACTGGACTTTCCCTTACGGTCTTTTGGCTGTCCCTGTTTTTCTGCGTGAAGCCCCCAGGGCCTTCTGGGGGGCAGCACCAGGGTGCCTGCTCCCTCTTGCATGGGGCAGTGTTTATTTTTCAGGAGCCCTGTGGTGAAAGGGCTCCTCACTTCTTTCCTCGTCTTACTTTTCCTCCTTTCTGCTCCAAGAGTTTGGCCGGGGAGGGGTAGCTGGCTTGGACTCATCTTGCCGTAAGCCCCAGGCAAGGAGTAAATAGGTGGCCCCTGACCGAGCCAACTCTCTTTAAAAGGTGGAGCGTTTGGCAGTGTGCTTGCCTCTGTGTCCCCTGCCTTGGGCACAAGGGAAGTCTCGAGTGTGCCCTGTGAGGCAGGAGAGTGATGGGAGAGGAGGCTGCCTGCAGCTCACTCGGGAGTGGCATCGGGGACTGGGGAGGAGTCACAGGTGTGCAGAGCCTCTCAGGGTAGTGGAGATGGGCAGCCCGGCCCCTCTGTCCCTCTGCCTGTCACTGACAATGTGGAAAGGGTAAGTCCGTGGGTGAGCAAAGGGACAATGTGTTGCAATTCACCTCTCCTCCAAAATAACAGATGATAACAGGATCCAGCATCTCCACCGCTGTTCTCCATGTGTGAAATGAGTTTAAATCCTTCATTCAACTTGAAAGTCTTAACATGCCTTTAAAGTGTTTGGGTTATGATCACCTAAATGTCAAAGGACATTGGAGACATTGTAGGCTTGGCTGAAAATTCCGTAGTCAGGTCAGCAGAGGTCGGGGGTGGGGGTAATCCAGGTCTTCTGGCTGCCCCTCCTCTTCCCACCTCCCTGCCTCTGGAACCTGCTTTACCAAACACATCACCTCTCCTATATCACCCGATGAGAGCGGCTCCCTGAAAGCATTTCAGGGGGTTGTTACCAGCATATCAACAACTCCAAGGCCAGACCTGACTTCCAAATTATGATGAAATTGAGTTGAGTTTTGGAGGCCTGGCCTCTTAAATGGGTTGGTGAAAATGACTGGGGCTTTCTCCTCTGCTTTTAGCAGGTCGCCGGTAAGCCAATAACTACTCTCCCTCATGTCTCAACTTCCACTTCCATGAAAAAGGGGTGCGGTTGACATTTTCACCAAGCCACAGCCGTCACCCACTGCAACGCTGAGGCTGTACACGGGTGGCCCAGGCAGCAAGTTTCTCCCAAACGCTGTTGAACTGGCGCTCTGCCTGGAGTGCGCTAAGGCCGATGGCACGAAGCACAAGGTCTGAGGCAGGCCTCGGGCCACGTTCCGCAGCAGTTAGGAAAGCAGGCGGCTCCTTGGGTGCAGGAAAGACCAGAGGGAAGGCTAGAGAGAGGAACCCGAGCTGCTCAGCTGGAGGTGGGACCCGTGGATGTGGGCAAAAGCGAGGTGTACTTCGAGGAGTCACACCCTTCTCACTGTCCAGCCCAGATTTATCCCTCATACCCCTCTCCAAACTCGCTCTCCAAGGACAGGGGCAGCAGGGGATGGGGCAGGCCTGCTTTGCCAGGTCCACGTCACCCTGCCTCTCCCACTGAGCCCGGAGCCAGGCTGCCAAAGCGCCAGTAGGTGGTGGAGAGAACGCCCGCAAGCCCGACGAGGCGCCCCGCCTCTCTCTCTCTTTTTTTTTTTTTGAAATGGAGTTTCGCTCCCGTTACCCAGGCTGGAGTGCAATGGCACGATCTCGGCTCACCGCAACCTCCGCCTCCTGGGTTCAGGCAATTCTCCTGCCTCAGCCTCCTGAGTAGCTGGGATTACAGGCACACCCCACCATGCGCAGCTGATTTTTTGTATTTTTAGTAGAGACGGGGTTTCACCATGTTGACCAGGATGGTCTCGATCTCTTGACCTCGTGATCCACCCGCCTCGGCCTCCCAAAGTGCTGGGATTACAGGCGTGAGCCACCGCGCCAGGCCCCGCCTCTCTTTTTAAGACTGTGCCCCGGAGCCCGGAATATGCTGGGATTGTAGTCCTGCAGTCCTGCAGCCAAGGGACTAGGGGCGGTTCAGAGACTACAACTCCCAGAATGCATAGCGAGGCACGCACCGCCGAGTTTCCAGGGCTTCGCACCGCCCTCAGCCCTGCGCATGCTGGGATTGTGATACTGTCGCCTCGCCACCCACGGGCGAGGGGTAGTTAAGAGGCTGCATCCCCCAGGATGTGCTGACGGCACCCGTTTGCACCCGCCCCCTGCGCGTCTAGAGCGGGCACCCCATGCGGAGGAGATCCTGGCTGTTCCCAAGTCTCGCCTGCCTGTCGGGAGCCTGCGCGGCCCGGGCAGCAGATCCCAACCTGTGACTGTGACGCGGCCCCTGCCCGAGATGCTGGCGTCTTGACCTGTGCGAAAGTCTGATTTTCACAAATCCGCACGGGGCTGGGGGCCTTTCGCGTCGTGCCGAGGGTTGCAGCGGTTAGGTCTGCCGTCCCGCCGCCCCGCGCACACCTTTTCTTCCCTCGCCGCGTCCTCTCCCGCATCCCTGCCCCTTCCTCTGCCCCGCGCCGCTGCTGACAAGCGTCGTGCAGCCAAAGGCCCGCGGGCCTACCAGTTGTCAGGCTTTTTGGGAGCCCCTGATGGGAGCTCCCTGGTAAGTGAAACCGTCAATTAACTTCCTAAAATGACAGTACCCCACCTCGGGCATCTTTGCACTTGCCCCTGCCACCTTTTCCTCTGTCTGGACTGTCACAAATCCTCCTCTGCAACCTGAGAACACCCTATTGGTGTTCTGGGCCGGCTGCGTGGCCTGCACACCTGGGCCAGGCCTCTCGCAGGGATGCTCCTGCCACTGTAATAAAGAGGAGAAGACGTCACAGGAAAAAGGCCTGACTCCTTTATACGGTCAGGATACTCAGCCGCACAGAGAAGGGACCCCTCTAAGCCACTTTGGGAGCCACATCTACCACCTCTGTGACTCCCGCACAGCCTGGTTCCCAGGAATCAGGTTTCCTGGTGTTAACTCGGGCCAAGAGGACAAAACAGGACCGTTTGTTTTCCCTAAAACATTAAGAAAGTTTGCATACTGGCTCATGTACAATGTCTTTTTGCCCTGAGTAGGGCTCCCGTAGAAACTCTTTTAAATATCTCTCTGGAACCACTTTTAGTAATTTGTAGTAATTTGCTGAAGGAGCGTAATGGTAATCATCTTAATTCATGTTTTTCTTTTAGTTTTTCAGATTAGGTAATTCATACTGTTCATTTCTGAAACTGAAGTAATGCACAGCTTCAGTTCTGTGCAGGGAGGATACAGTAGGAGAGAATATCTTTCTGGAGAATCACTTTTACTACAAGATTTGTAAAAAACAAATTTATTTCCAAGGTAAGAAATTAAAACTCTAAAGCAAGGCTAGAAAGTCTTCTGCCTCTAATAACACTTAGTCATCTCTGCCTCAGATATGAAATTTTCTCCAAGATAAAAACTCTCATCAAAGATAATCTATTTTCCATTATAAATAGTAAACATTCTTCATTATAAATAGTAAAAATTAGAAATCATAGAAATCCAATCAAAAGCCCTGTCCTGCCAGTTTTTAAAATCTCAATATGGCCTGTTATGGTTTTACTTGGATTTTCTTTTTGGAATTTGTTGACTGCTTGGATATAAAAATTGGGGTTTTAACCAATTTTTGCAAGTTTTCAGCTATTAGTTGTTACTTTTGTACTCATTTAATTTTTCTGTCTCTTTACTCTCTTTCTATGACACAATCTTCCCACAGATTAAGACTCTGTTTATTTTCTTCAAACTGTTTAAAACTTTTTTTTTAGATTGAATAATTTCTGTTGTTTTGTCTTTTTCTAATCTATGAATTAACCTAAAAGTACTATTTAAAAATATCATTATCTCTCTATTTGGTTCTTTTTAATAATGTACATTTCTCTGCTGAGATTCCACATGTATTCATTCATTATGAGAATGTTTTTTCTTCACCCCATTTAATAGCTGCTTTCAAATACTTGACTGCTGATAACAACATCTTGGACATTTTGGGGATAGCTTCTAATGCCTATGTTTTATCTTGTGTATGGATTACATGTTTGTGTTTCTTCACATGTTTCTTAAATTTTAAACTTTTATTTTAAAAACTATAAATAATACAGAGACTCTGGATTCCGTTGTATTCCTCTGAAGAATTTGTTATTTTTTGAACAGGGAGCTAATTTGGCTGGATTCAAATTTAAATACTGTTCTCCTTTTCATGGGCACAGCTAAAATTCTCATTCAGTTCTTATTCCCACATATATCCTATGTATGATATATAGATGTGTGTTTCTATATAACAACATATGACATTGTATCCAGAATTTACCATTGTTATTTGTAAGAGTATTGTTCAGGCTGGGTGTGGTAGCTCACACCTGTAATCCCAGCACTTTGGGAGGCCAAGGCAGGTGGATCACCTGAGGTCAGGAGTTGGAGACCAGCCTGGCAAACATGGTGAAACTCTGTCTCTACTAAAAATACAAAAAAAATTAGCTAGGTGTGGTGGCACATGCCTGTAATCCCAGCTACTCAGGAGGCTGGTGGGAGAATCCCTTGAACTTGAGAGGCGGAGGTTTCAGTGAGCTGAGATCATGCCATTGCACTCTAGCCTGGGCAACAAGAGAGAAACTCTGTCTCAAAAAAGATAAAAAAAAAAAAAAAAAAAGAGTATTGTTCAACAAGCTACTCCACCATTACTGAAAACCCAAACCTCAATCTTTCTATTTGGATTTTACATAAATGACATTATGTAGTGTGTATTACATTATGTAGTATGTTTTACATCTACTTTCTTTTGTACATCATATTTGTAATATTATCAATGCTGCTGCAGATATGTAAGCACTGAGATTACAGCCATGAGCCAATGTGCTCAGCCTAAAATATTTTAGGAGGCTAAGGTGGGAGGAACACTTGTGGCTGGGAATTTTAGACTTGTCTGGGCAATATAGTGAGACACCCTCTCTACAAAAAAATTAAAAATTAGCCAGGCATGGTGGCATGTGCCTTTCTTTCCAGTTACTCAGAAGGCTGAGGCATGAGTTCAAAGCTGCAGGGGGCGACAGTTGCACTCATGCACTTCGGTCGGGGTAACAGAGTGAGATTCTGTCTCTTAAAAAATAATGAAAAAATTTAAAAGAATTTTATATATTATGTTAAAATACACATATTAACATTTTAATCATATTAAAGGTTTTATTTGAGGTGAATTAAGTACATTCATTATTTTGCTACCATCATTTCCATATATAAAAAGCATTTTCCATGTTTTGAAACTGAAACTGTACCCATTAAACAACAGCTCCTTGTTATTCTCCCTCTGGCCCCTGGGGAACACTCTCCTATATGTTTCTATGGATTTAACTAGTCTTTTTTTTTTTTTTTTTTTTTTTGAGACGGAGTTTCACTCTTCTTACCCAGGCTGGAGTGCAATGGCGCGATCTCGGCTCACCGCAACCTCCGCCTCCTGGGTTCAGGCAATTCTCCTGCCTCAGCCTCCCGAGTAGCCGGGACTACAGGCACGCGCCACCATGCCCAGCTAATTTTTTGTATTTTTAGTAGAGACGGGGTTTCACCATGTTGACCAGGATGGTCTCGATCTCTTGACCTCGTGATCCACCCGCCTCGGCCTCCCAAAGTGCTGGAATTACAGGCGTGAGCCACCGCGCCCAGCTTAACTACTCTTAAGTACCACACATGAGAGGAATCACATAGTAAAGAAATCATAAGAATGATAAAAACTGTATAACATGCTTATTAATTTTGAATGAAAACAGAGATCAGTAATACGTGGTGATTATAAATAAACAGATACATGAGAAAAAGAAATAGGCAGTGTGCATTATATTTATGACAATGGGGCCTCAAGTACCATAGCAGTGAATTTTCTGCCCCAGTCACATGGCTGGTCAGTGGTGGAGCTGGGAACCCATGCCTAGCCCAAATGTCACTGAGCCCTAAGGCACTTTGCTCCTGTTTGTCCAGGCACTCAATGTCCCCTAAGATTCATCATGACATGTTCTCCATGGCCTTGAGGGTAGTGTTGCTGACCTGCTTGGATAAGAGATCCAGCTGGCAGGACAGGTTGTAGCTCCAGGACAGAGAGGCACATGTGAGGCCACACCCCAGGTCTCCTTCCCAGGGCCTCCCCAGCCGGAGTGCTGGGCCCCAGGGGTCACCGTGCAGCAGGGCCTAACACTGATCAGAGAGCCATGGCCACAGGCTTTTGGCAGCTGGCCCAGAATAAATATTCTCCATGCCCTCTGCCAATCTGCTAGACCCTCACCTCTCAGTCTCACTGAGCCACTCCATTAACTGGAAGCAGACCCAAAATTGTTCCACAGGCCGAAGGTGATAATTGTTGACAGCCAGCCGAAGCAGCTGCATCTCCTGGAGAACTTTGATCTCCTGCAGCTAAAGGGAAGGACAAGTGGAGGATGTGGGTAGGAGTGTCCAGGGGACAGGCTTTGAATGGACACCCAAAAATGGGTACTCATCCTCATCACCCAGTGGCACTGGGTGTTGCCTCCATCCTGGGCATATTTCCCAGTTATCTGGTGATGGTAAACCCTGCCAGAAAGGATTATATGGATGTGAATGGGCCTGGGATGGGCAGGGCTGGAACCAGGATCCTGAGACTTGAGATCTTTAGAGAATCTAGGACTACACCTTTAGATCTCAGCACTTGGCAAACCTCCTCCCATGAGAGCCTCACAGCAGCCTCTGTGAGTTGAGGCATCAGGTTTCTCTTCCCTATGAATGTTGGAGACTCCACACCAGGCGCCAGTCCCTGCTCCCTGAGTGATGAAGCTGCAGAGCTGCCTGCTTGCAAAGCTCAGTGAGGTTTGTCCTGAGCTGGACTCAGACTCTCCCTCAGGTGGTGCGAATGGAAGGAGAGTAAATTTCCTACTAACCGGACCTGGGTGAAAGATGTTGAAGGGACCTTGTGGGAAAGAGAGGGAACGGGCTGGTTTCTGGGTCTTTCCTCTTAAGGGCCTCTTCCTCTCTCTAATGCCACGCAGCCCCAACCAGTTTTCAGAGTTGGATACAGACAGCCCCTCCTCCAGGAATTGGTTTTTTATTTCAGTCCCCTACTCACACCCTCCATTGTGATAGGTCTCCTGTGTGAACCAGAGCATTTCAATAAATCTAAGATGCAGTGGATGGAATCTAAATCTCAGACTGCAGAGGCTCCATCCTCTGTAGACTTAGATTTATTTAAAAGGTTAAGTGGGCACAGTGGCTCATGCCTGTAATCCCAGCATGTTAGGAGGCTGAGGCGGGTCAATCACTTGAGGTCAGGAGTTTGAGACCAGCCTGGCTAACATGGTGAAACCCGTCTCTACCAAAAATATAAAAAATTAGTCGGGTGCGGTAGCACATGCCTGTAATCCCAGCTACTCAGGAGGCTGAGGCAGGAGAATCCCTTAAACCTGGGAGGAAGAGGTTGCAGTGAGCGGAGATAGCGCCATTGCCTCCAGCCTGGGTGACAAGAGTGAGATTCTAAAAAAAAAAAAAAAAAGGTAGCTACACAGAGTATCCTCCCCAGGGGCATCACTGACTTTTACCTCCCCACTCTTCCCTGATGTTGCCCCAGCTGCTTACCTTCCTTTTCTTTCTGGGTGTTAATCGCATTTCCCTGGAAGTCAGATAGGCAATGTTCATCAGAAAGGCCCCTTAGACTGTGACTAAGTCTCCTCCCACTCCCATGATACTGCATGCATTAATCCAGGGCCACCAGGGTCAGGGATGTGCATAAGGAGGACTTGGGCCTGCATCAAGTTCTGGGTTTTTTTTTTGTTTTTTTTTGTTTTTTTGAGACAGAGTTTCACTCATATTACCCAGGCTGGAGTGCAATGGCGCGATCTCGGCTCACCGCAACCTCTGCCTCCTGGGTTCAGGCAATTCTCCTGCCTCAGCCTCCTGAGTAGCTGGGATTACAGGCACACGCCACCATGCCCAGCTAATTTTTTGTAGTTTTAGTAGAGACGGGGTCTCACCATGTTGACCAGGATGGTCTTGATCTCTTGACCTCGTGATCCACCCGCCTCGGCCTCCCAAAGTGCTGGGATTACAGGCTTGAGCAAGTTGTGGGTTTTAAAGAAAGGGACAGTGGGAACTGAGGCTCAGGGAACTACCGCCCCAACCCTCTCTGATGACAGAAAAACTGACCTTGCATTAAAAAAGTGCTCAGCCATATACAAGCTGTCTGCCCTTGGAGAGGCCTAAGTTTACTCTCCTTCCTGAGGGAGGATCTGAGTACAGCTCAGGACAAACCTCACTGAGCTTTGCAAGCAGGCAGCTCTGCAGCTTCACCCCTCAGGGAGCAGGGACTGGTGGCTGGTGTGGAGTCTTCAACATTCATAGGGAAGAGACACCTGATGCCTCAACTCACAGAGGCAGCCGTGAGGCTCTCATGGGAGGAGGTTTGCCAAGTGCTGAGATCTAAAGGTGTAGTCCTAGATTCTCTTAAGATCTCAAGTCTCAGGATCCTGGTTCCAGCCCTGCCCATCCCAGGCCCATTCACATCCATATAATCCTTTCTGGCAGGGTTTACCATCACCAGATAACTGGGAAATATGCCCAGGATGGAGGCAACACCCAGTGCCACTGGGTGGTGATGAGGATGAGTACCCACTTTTGGGTGTCCATTCAAAGCCTGTCCCCGGAAATCTCATAAGCCCCTGTCTCCTAGATCCTCCTACCCAGATCTTCCACTTGAAAAAGCCAAAGACAGGCCGGGCACGGTGGCTCAAGCCTGTAATCCCAGCACTTTGGGAGGCCGAGGCGGGTGGATCACGAGGTCAAGAGATCGAGACCATCCTGGTCAACATGGTGAAACCCCGTCTCTACTAAAAATACAAAAAATCAGCTGGGCATGGTGGCGCGTGCCTGTAATCCCAGCTACTCAGGAGGCTGAGGCAGGAGAATTGCCTGAACCTAGGAGGCGGAGGTTGCGGTGCGCCGAGATCGCGCCATTGCACTCCAGCCTGGGTAACAAGAGTGAAACCCTGTCTCAAAAAAAAAAGAAAAAGCCAAAGACACTCAGCTGCCTGTCTGCAACTCTCTCCCCTTCTAGCTGGCCTCCAAAAACATGAAGCACCCCCTGGTTAATTCTGCGGTGAGATTTTAACAAGTCACAGTGTTGTGTGGTCCCTGGCCTCACCATTTCCCAAATCCACTCAGCCCAGCTGTCCTAGGCCTTTGCTCTGATGCTTTCTCTTATAGAGGCATTTCAGGGACTGTTGCCAAAGGAGCGAAGGGCTGGGGCAAAAAGGCCCCTTGCTCTTTAGATGCGTAGGCCTCCAGCTGGGAGGGAGGAGCTCCTCCCCAACACAGGGACACTGCTTTTTTGCTGCTTTAGCCTCATCTGGGCTCTCTGTGGCTTCTTCTCCAGGGTGGCCAACTTGAATGTCTTCACCTTGAATGTCTACACTGACCTGGTACTCTGGATAACTGGTATAAGCTGGTCCAGTGTTCCCACCACCTCCAGTAAGCTCTGATTCTAGATTCATTCCCTGCTCCAACACATACTGTGTGTGCAGTCTTGGGCCTGCAGCCAGGCCTCCCTGAGACTGTTTTCTCAACTTGAAGCGTGATGGGAAGATCACACTTGCCCACCTGCCTCACTGGGCCTTGTGAGGACTCAGTTATATGTGGCTGTTATCATTGTTCTCACCATCATTTCTCTCAAAAAGAGCCAGGTGCAACCACTCTCACATTTCTTTTCTCTGAGGCACATCATTACCCTATGAGGTTCATCATCCCTACATTATTTTATGTAGGAAAACAGAGGTTCCAAGAGGGCAGTAGACTTGCCCAGGGCCCTAAAGAAGAGGCTGGCTCCTCCCTGCACCGGGAGGCCCTGTCCTGGCTGACTACCCCACAGTCCCTCACCATCCCTGACTAGGGTCGCGTCTTAATTCCCTATGCTTGTTCAGGTCCTCAGGCAGGCTCAGCTTTATTGAGCAAGAGAGTATTTTGGGAGGCCTGGGTGAGTGGTGCCTCTAACCAATTTGCTAGGTCCTCACCTATCAGTCCCACTGAGCCACTCCATTTAATTGGAAGTAGACCCAAAATTGTTTCACAGAGTGAAGGTGATAATTGTCTGCAGCCAGCTGGAGCTGCTGCATCTCCTGAAGGACTTTTCTCTCTTGCAGCTAAAGGGAAAGACAGGATGCTGACGGGGCCTGCAGCATGCATATAACTATAATTCAGAAAGTTATACACACACACACACACACACACACAAAATATAATCAGAAGGTGATATAATCTTGTATGCAAGGTTAAATACAAATGTCCCTCACGCAGGGACAGGCCTCCAGCACAGGGAGAAATCTCTGCCTGAAAACGCTGCAGCCCCAAACCTGTCACTCTTACCTCATTTAGCCCGTTGTCTAATTACATCGCCTGTCACTCAGGGTCTAAATGGGTGGGGCCTGGAGCCCCAGCCAATCAGTAGTGCTAGCGTAAAAACTGTCCAATCAGGTGCGCAGCTAGAGAGGAAGAGGCGGCTTCTTCAACATGGCGGGGCCTTTGTCTCCTGGCTCCTGGGCTCGGAGCCCAGTTCGCGGCTCCACTGTTCCGTGTCTTCGGCTCCAGGAACTCTTTGGTGAGTCCACTATAGCCCCTGTTATCCTGTGACCTGCAGGGACTGGGAGACCCCTAGGGAGGACGACGGAGCATCCGGAGGCTGGGAAATGGTGAGTGTGCGGGGTGGGTGTCCCGAGAAGGGGGAAGAGGCCGTTCAAATCCGGCAGGAACCGGCTGCCGTGCGGTCTGGGCCTGCTCGTGGCCAGCTCCGGAGTCCGCAGCTCCGAGTCCCCGTGAGCACAGCTCAGTCCTCACTTTCTTCCGCTGCAGATGAGGGGCTGAGCCCAAAGCCCGAGCGCCTTGCTTTATCCATAAGCGCGAATTTCTCCGCAACCCAGAGCCGTTTCGGGGCACCTCTGTGCCGCAACCCCGAGTCTCCTCCAGATTGTGCGGGGCGATGGAAGGGCCACAAGAGGAGAATCCTCCTTTAGGGTCTGGAGTTCCTCCGTAGAAGAAGCAGTGGGCCGCGGGGTCCCCAGTCCCTCCTTTCTCCTTTGAAAAATTATGGCTTTTTTTTGTTTCTTTTTTGACAGTGTCTCTGTTTCGGCTCACTGCAGCCTCCACCTCCCGGGCTCAGATGACCTCCCACCCGAGCCCCCCAAGTAGCTAGGACTAAAGGCATGCACCACCACGCCTGTTTGTTTTTGTTTGTTTTTTGGTAAAGATGCAATTGTCATGTTGCCCAGGTTGGTTTCGAACTCCTGAGCTCAGGTGATCCGCCCGCCTGGGACCTCCTAAAATACAGTTTACAGGTATGAGCCACCGCGGTAGCGTAAATTGAGGCATCTTTAGGATATATTTTGGATGTGTTTTCCAGCCCAAATCTCCTGTTTCAATGTAATCACCGTATTGGAGGTGGGGCCTAATGGAAGGTGATTGGATTATGGGTGCAGATTTCTCATGAATAGTTTATAATCATTCCTCTTGGTATTGTCCTGTCAATAGTGAGTGAGTTCCCTGAAGTCCTTATCATTTAAAAGTGTATAGCACACCCTTGCCTTTTTTTTTCAAGCTTCTTTTTAACTTCACCATCCACCATCCTGGGTGGGGCCTCCTCAGAAGCAGATGCTGGTGTTATGCTTTTTGCACAGCCTGTCGAACCATGAGCCAATTAATTTTCTTTCTTATAAATTACCCAGTTTGAGGTATTTATAGTAATGCTGGAACCGATTAATGCCAACAATTTATTTGCACAAACAGCAGTTTAAGAATCAGAGAATACCCAGCAATGGTTTGTTGTTTGGGGACTTAAAGGAGGGACTTGGAACAAAAGGCTTTTGTAAGAGGTATGAGAAAGCAAATCAGATTCAGTTTGATTGGTTACAGTTACTTACTGCATTTCCACCTATCCAGTGGAAATGTCCTGGTTATGTAATTAGAGCTTCATTGGCAGCTTGTGGTTGGTTAAGCCCAAGTTTTTTTTTTTTTCCTCCAAGTTAGTAATTTTCAAGAAATTACTTCGTGGGAGTTAGGTTTCCTTAGGCAGAATCCCAACGCACCATGGCCACTTCAGCCTAATTGCCAGTTCTTTAATTATTTTAATGCTCCACAGGGTTGTTGGTTTTTTCTGCATTTTTCAAATGTTTGGCAAGCAGGGTCTCAAATCCATGACTGTCCTCCCAGCCTAACTGTTCTAGGGACTGTAGAAAATTATAAATTTCCAATTTCTTTCCCACATTCCCAAATGCCAACTATCCCTTTCAAAATCACATTATCAACTGTTAGTCCTTTATTTAATTTTAAAACAGATGTGACATTTTGTTTATTTTTGTTTAACAGGGTGATGGGTACCTCTTTTTAATATATTTGTCTGTCTGTGAACATTACAGGAGAGCAAAGAGTAATCACCTGACACTCCGACGTAAAGTCTTTCTGCATCTCCTTTCATCTTCTCTAGGCACACACGCCTTACCAGAATGTCTTTGAAACCTTTGCAGGATAATGTGTCCTCCGCCACTCTCCTGTATTTTCCTAGTTCCAAGGTATTAGAACTTTCTGGGGGATCATACAAGGTACTCACAAGGACGATGTCTCTTGGAGTGTCTAGCAAACATTAGCCTCTGGGTCATCTTTCACAGAAGAGCCTGAGGTACTGGGTGAAGCATCTCACAGGAGCAGCTGGATGCCTTCGTTCTGAGAGCAGTTTCCTGATATACCCTTCCTCTAAAAAGCTAACTCCTTTAACATTAAGATTTTTTTTCCCCTCAACCCTAGCTTTCATTTCTTGCAGACACATTGGTGGTCAACCAATCAGGTGCTGGTATTGAGGAGAAAAGGTGCAAATGCATCTTGCCCTCTGGTTTCTCTCAGGCTTGTGAAGGAGAATAGCTATCCCAAAGTACAAGAAAGACTCACCCTAGTGAGGTAGTATATAAATTTGCAAAGCAAAATACACATTCGCCACACGGGGCAAGTGCAGTGTCTTTTGAAAGAGTGGTGATCAAGTACCTTAGTGAGCAGAACGTAGGTGGGAGAATCTCTCAAGTGATTGACACATGAGTGTAATACATCTATGTTCCAGTCAGCACTACTACTCCCTGTGTTTGTCACCTTGAATATATACGTTCACTTATTTTCAACTTCAGTTTTTCATTAATTGTATAATGGATTTTATTATTAGAGCTGAGAGTAAAAAAAAAAAAAAAAAAAGCCAAATGTTTTCTAAGAGAAAAGAGGTAGATTTCAGGAAAAAAATAGTTTATATTCCATTGGTTAAAAATTCTCATTTATTTTTTATATTTTGAACAGAGAGTGTGGTAAGATTCTGAGGTCTGTTCTATTTTAGCATGATTTCAAACAGAATCCCAGGGCTTAGCTTTGGGAGTGCTACCTGGGAAAAGACATAGAGAAAATGTCTCTCATTATGGCTGCAGAAAAATAAATACATTTCTTTTTTTTTTTTTTTTCCCCTCCCCTCCCTCAAAATAAATACATTTCTATAAGAAAGTGTGGTAGATTAACATGTAAATTGCAAACATTTATGAAAACATCAGTTTCTCTCTTGTGCAGGGTGGATAATTTGTGGCAGTGGGCAACTCATTATTTTTTAGAAAAATTTACATTTCATGGGAAGTATTTATGTATACACAGTAAAAGGGTATTTGCCACCATACATACTATCTTTGCTCAGGTAATATATATTCTTGTGTTATTACATTGTTAATATTAAAGCTAATTTTAAGAAAATCTTATAAACAGATGTATTCAATCTCAGTCAGCTTTGACCGGACAAGGTTAAGATTTCTATAAACCTTTTATAACCTTTTAAAATGTTATTTATTCTTTCTCCAACTTTCCATATCCATTACGTTTACCTCATTTTCTTTATATTTTATTCTTTAAATTTTATGCGTCCTTTAACCTCTAAACTCAGCAAAACTGCCTTTTCTTTAAGAAATCACATCCTCACGTCTATTTCTAAAATAATTTTTTTCACCAAGAAACACATTTTCTTTGTACATTCTGTTTGTAAACTTGTTTCTCTCCTTAATAATAGTTATTATCTTAGCCAGAATTTTAGTTTTTAGTAATCTTAATTTATAGCGAAAGCCTGAGAAGTTAGCAATTTTAACTATTATGCACAAAAAAATTATAAATACATATTTTATAATTTTTAGAAACATTGGATTTTAAATGAAAACATTTTTAATGTGGAGTAGGACATACTAACATGTTAAAATGCTAAGATATTAATTTTTAAATGTAAGTTTAATCAAAACATCTTAGAAACCAAAGATGTTTTGATTAAACTTACATTTAAAAATTAATATCTTAGCATTTTATCTTATTTGGAGATAATCTAGATGTTTAATGAATAGCCATCATTTAATGTAGCTTAGCAACGATCTAAGAATATAGTTTCCATAAAGATTTGAGAAACCATTTAACCATTACAAAACATTTAGTACTGTAAGTTTATAAACTTGTGTCCATTTACATCTGTTTTATATATCCTTAACAATTATTTTTGTAAAATCTTATGAAACATTACATTAATCCACTCATTGGAAGTTAAACTTTCTATTATCCATTTTTATATTGCTGTGTTGGGCGGGTATCATAAAAGCAATAAACTTAAATATATGCGTATTTTGCTGAGAAGTCAGAAGACATTGTTTTTTAATTAAACCAACAATATTAAATTAGTCATATTTACCAAAAGATTTACTCAATTCACATATTCTTGAAAAATATTGGGCCTTTTTTTTTTTTTTTTTTTT
>NW_022437086.1:542004-589639 GCF_009761245.1 Sapajus apella | reverse complement strand
AGTAGCTAGGATTACAGGCATGCGCCACCATGCCCAGCTGATTTTTTATATTTTTAGTAGAGACGGGGTTTCACCATGTTGACCAGGATGGTCTCGATCTCTTGACCTCGTGATCCACCCGCCTCGGCCTCCCAAAGTGCTGGGATTACAGGCTTGAGCCACCGCGCCCGGCCCATGGGCTTTTTTTTTTTTTTAAATTCAGGGGCATTTATTTTTAAGTTAATTCAGTACCATGTAGATAATACATAAAGGTATTTATAGACATATTCATACATGTAGACATACGTATAACTTACTCATGTTTTTATCTAAAAACCCTAGAGAGGCAGTTCATTGTAAAAGGGAGTAGAGCTTCAGACCTCAAAAAAACCTGTTTACCCACAACTTTGGGGGCTTCATGAGGAAAAACAGAGGTACCCTGCGAAAGAAAGAGAAGCCTGTGGTGCTTTATCTGTGTTCTTCAAGGGGTCCCAGGCTGCTAGAAGTTTGCTTTAGGTTTCCTCCATGGTGACAAAACGTTTTAAGTGGAGGTTGAGACAGATAGAAGTAAATGGAAGAATTAATCCTAGAGGAGATGGTTTGAGAACACTTTGTTTTCCAGAAAGCCAGTAAAGTTTTATATTATCCTTGGCAAAAATCATGTCAGCAAGAGAAGAAACAGGCATGTAGAGATACCAGTTTAGGGAGAACATCCAGTTGACTAAAGACCTTATATGGGAAAACCATAGGCCTCAAATTTTTATTTATATATATACATTTATATGTGTGTGTGTATATATATGTATATATATAATTATATATGTGTGTGTATATATATGTGTGTATTTATGTGTATATGTGTATATATATGTATTGTGTGTGTATGTGTGTGTGTATCATCTGAATGTCAATTTTAAATAAACAGACTTTGTAGAGCTTTTAAATTTTTTTAAATTAGATTTTACCCAGTTAAATAGAAGACAGACATTACTTGCATTTTTCCTTCTAAAATTTACATCAAGAAGGCATTTTGGAGATGGAGCATTTTTGTTTACTGGAGATCTGTGGTAATCACTATTTAAACCTCTTTCTCTTTGAAATTTTTGAGTAAATTGTTTTCTTTTATCCAAACCACAATATATGGTTTTATTTAGTTTGGAGAGAAGCCTAAACAAACAAAAAAACAAGAGTTTCTATTACACTCTGAATATAAACTGAAATTTTAAATTAAAGGCATACCTGAACTAGTGACTGCAAACCAACACAAACATTTATGAGGCCAAATCCAAGAAATCCTGTGTGGCTTTAAAACTTGAGAGAAAGAACAAAAAATTATAGCTCTTCTATAATGAAAACCTCTCCTAAGAACAGCTTACTGCACATGGGGTGCAACTATATATTTAGACCATATTTTCTAGTGTTTTGGCTTCTTAGCTTACCGTGTGCCCACAAAGGCCAGACACAAGATTTTATGAAATGTTTGGAAAAACAGGAGAACAAAAGCTGTCTGTGGGAGTAGACAAATTTACAGATGTGTACTCCAAAAAGTTAAGAGTAAAAACAATAAAATAATAAAACAAATACTAGTTAATTACTATGTATATAATGGTTTTTGTCTAAGCTGGAGATATTCACTGAGAAATAAGATTTTGAGGTTTGGTCTAAAAAAACTTCAGTTTTTTTCCAGTTTGATCTCAGCTGGAATGCTGTTTTGCTAATTCTGTGGATGTTAACATTTCAAATACATGGTAAGATTTACATTTCTGAGAGACTGAAAAAGACTGGAAAAAGTTAATGTATTGTAAATCCTGCAGCAAATCAAACAGGCAGTTTACACATCTAAAAGGTTTTTTTTTGAGGAAGTAAAAGAGCTCTCTTAAAATATACTTTGAATTCTTTTATTAGAATTTATCCAGGCAAAACAAAGAAGGCCTTTCATCAAATTTCATTCTAAAACCTGCCTTTTCCAATTGTGCATGGAAATTTAATTTAGAAATGTCAAAAGACCTTCATTTTTGCCATTGCATATTGGAGGTAGTCTGAAGTCATGTCGTTCCATTTAACCAGGCATTTGCAAGATGAAGCTTTGTAGGTGTTATATGTAAGTTCAGTCTATGTTTCTAGGAAATGTTACCTAGAAGGAAAAGCATGGTTTTGATGATGAGTTTTCCATAATTAAGAAACTTTTCAAAGGTGATCAAGGCCAGAACAGTATACCAGGTCTAAGTGTGCTGCATATGAGCATTAGTCTTTACGGTGTCACCCAAGAGTTAATGATTACAGTGCTGGGTGAGCAGTGCTTACCCAGCTTACCCATCCAGCTTATCCTTCCGGCTTAGCTAAAAGTCTCTGCAGGTGTTTTTCTTTTAGGAAGACCCTGTGAGACTGGTACATATCATTGAAAATCATCTTAACACCTCTACAAAGTCTCTAGTTGCCTAGAGCACCCAAATGAGTGAGATAAAACAATTGCCTTTTCTCTTTGGAATGAGAGAATTCACTCTTATGCATGTTTTAGTTTGAAGCTAACAGGAATTGGTCACAAATAAAAATTCAATTTCAAATTAGAAGCAGTAGAAAACAGCTGTGTTTTTTAAAACATGTTATCTAATTTTAGACCAAAAAAAGTAAAACCGCCAATGCTAGACTGCCTATTATGACCCAGATTTTCTTTTGTCCTGAGACAAAAGCAGATAAAGCAGTTAAAAAAAAAATTGAAATTGAAATTGCCTGACTTTAGCCAAAAATGGAAATCTTTTTTTCTAGAGTAAGAACAGCTCTTTGGAGTTTTAAGATTTGACTGCTCTGCTGGTTTTTGGACTTGCATGGGACGTGTAAGTCCCTTTGTTTTGGCCAATTTTTCCGGTTTGGAGTGGCTGTATTTACCCAGTGCCTTTCCCCCATTGTATCTAGGAAGTAACTAGCTTGCTTTTTGACTTTACAGGCCCATAGGCAGAAGGAACTTGCCTTGTCTTCAATGAGATTTTGGACTGTGGAATTTTGAGTTAATGCTGAAATGAGTTGAAACTCTGGGAGACTGTTGGGAAGGCATGATTGATCATGATAGGTGAAGATAGGAGATTTTGGAGGGGGCAAGGGGCAGAATGATATGTGGTTTGGCTGTGTCCCCACCCAGGTTTCATCGTGAATTTCCACATGTTGTAGGAGGGACCTGGTGGGAGGTAATTGAATCATGGAGGCAAGTCTTTCCCGTGCTGTTCTCCTGATAGCAAATAAGTCTTATGAGATATGATAGTTTTAAAAAGAAAAGTTTCCCTGCACGTGTTTTTTTTTTGTTTGTTTGTTTTGCCTGCCACCATCCATGTAAGATGTGAGTTATTCCTTCTTTTTTTTCTTTATTTTTTAAATTTTATTATTTTGTTCCTTTTTTAAAATTTATTTATTTTACTTTAGGTGCGTACTGTATCTGGCATTTCTGCCCATGTTATCCCTCCCTACTCCCGCTCCCCACCTCCGGCTGTCTCTCTCATGCCCCCCCACAACTGCCTCCAGTGTGTGATGCTCCTCTCCCTGAGTCCATGTGTTCTCGTTGTTCAACACCCACCTATGAGTGAGAACATGCGGTGTTTGGCTTTCTGTTCTCGTGTCAGTTTGCTGAGAATGATGGTTTCCAGATTTATTCATGTCCCTACAAAGGACCCAAACTCATCGTTTTTTCGTTTTTTATGGCTGCATAGTATTCCATGGTGTATGTGTGCCACGTTTTCTTTGTTCAGTGTATCATTGATGGGCATTTGGGTTGGTTCCAGGTCTTTGCTATTGTACACAGGGCT
Organism: Sapajus apella; assembly: GCF_009761245.1. Taxonomy (NCBI): domain Eukaryota; kingdom Metazoa; phylum Chordata; class Mammalia; order Primates; family Cebidae; genus Sapajus; species Sapajus apella. Next base: position 585,866 of record NW_022437086.1, on the reverse strand, counting down.
GCAGTGAACATACGTGTGCATGTGTCTGTAGTAGAACGATTTATGGTTTTTGGGTATATACCCAGTAATGGGATTGCTGGGTCAAATGGAATTTCTATTTCTAGGTCCTTGAGAAATCACCACACTGTCTTCCACAATGGTTGAACTAATTTACACTCCTACCAACTGTGTAAGAGTATTCCTATTTCTACATCCTCTCCAGCATCTGCTGTCTCCAGATTTTTTAATGATCGCCATTCTAACTGGCGTGAGATATCTCAGTGTGGTTTTGATTTGCATTTCTCTAATAACCAGTGATGATGAGCATTTTTTCATATGTTTGTTGGCCTCATTTATGTCTTCTTTTGAAAAGTGTCTGTTCATATCCTTTGCCCACTTTTGAATGGGTTTGTTTGTTTTTTTCTTGTAAATCTGTTTTAGTTCTTTGTAGATTCTGGATATTAGCCCTTTGTCAAATGGGTAGATTGCAAAAATTTTTTCCCATTCTGTTGGTTGCTGATTCACTCTAATGATGGTTTCTCCAGAGCTTTACAGAAGCTCTGGAGTTTAATTAGATCCCATTTGTCTATCTTGGCTTTTATTGCCATTGCTTTTGGTGTTTTACTCATGAAGTCCTTGCCTATGCCTATGTCCTGGATGGTTTTGCATATGTTTTCGTCTAGTGTTTTTATGGTGTTAAGTTTTATGTTTAAATCTTTGATCCATCTGGAGTTAATTTTAGTGTAAGGTGACACGTAGGGGTCCAGTTTCTGCTTTTTGCACATTGCTAGCCAGTTTTCCCAACAGCATTTATTAAACAGGGAGTCCTTTCCCCATTGCTTGTTTTTGCTGGGTTTGTCAAAGATCAGATGGTTGTAGATGTGTGGTGTTTCTTCTGGGGTCTCTGTTCTGTTCCATTGGTCTATGTCTCTGTTTTGGTACCAGTACCATGCTGTTTTGATTACTGTACCCTAGTAGTATAGTTTGAAGTCTCGCTGTGTGATGCCTCCGGCTTTGTTCTTTTTGCTTAGGATTGTCTTGGCTATGCGGGGTCTTTTTTGATTCCATATGATGTTTAAAGTGGTTTTTTCCAGTTCTGTGAAAATGATTTGGGAAGGATTCCCTCATTTTGTATTGCTTGATACAGTTTCAGAAGGAATGGAACCAGTTCCTCTTTGTATCTCTGGTAGAATTCGGCTGTGAACCTGTCTGGACCTGGACTTTTTTTGGTTGGTAGGCTATTGATTGCTGCCTCTACTTCAGCCCTTGTTATTGGTGTATTCAGGGTTTCAACTTCGTCCTGGTTTTGTCTTGGTAGAGTACACGTGTCCAGGAATTTATCCATTTCTTCCTGGTGTACTGGTTTATGTGCATAGAGCTGTTTGTAGTAATCTCTGATGGTAGTTTGTATTTCTGTGGGATCAGTGGTCCTATCCTCTTTATTGTTTTTTATTGCACCTATTTGATTCTTTACCCTTTTCTATTAGTCTGGCTAGCAGTCTATTTTGTTGATCTTTTCAAAAATCAGCTCTTGGATTTATTGATTTTTTTTTGAAGAGTTTTTTGTGTCTCTATCTCCTGCAGTTCTGCTCTGATCTTAGTTATTTTTTGTCTTCTGCTAGCTTTTGAGTTTTTTTTATCTTGCTCCTCTAGCTCTTTCAATTTTGACGATAGGGTGTAGATTTTAGATCTTTCCTCTTTTCTCTGGTGGGCATTTATTGCTACAAATTTCCCTCTCAACACTGCTTTACAGGTGTCCCAGAGATTCTGGTAAGTTGTGTCTTCATTCTGGTTGGTTTCAAAGAACATCTTTATTTCTGCCTTCATTTCATTGTTTATCCAGTCGACACTAAGAAGGAAGTTGTTCAGTTTTCAAGTGGATGTGCGGGTTTGAGTGTGTTTCTTGATCCTGAGTTCTAGTCTGATTGCGCTGTGGTCTGTTAGACAGTTTGTTATGATTTCTGTTCTTTTGCATTTGCTGAGGAGTGATTTGCTTCCAATTATGTGGTCAATTTTAGAGTAAGTGCAATGTGATGCTGAGAAAATGTATATTCTGTGGATTTAGGGTGGAGCATTCTGTATATGTCTATTAGGTCTGCTTGGTCCAGCTCCGCATTCAAGTCCTGGATATCCTTGTTAGTCTTCTGTCTCGTTGATCTGTCTAATATTGACAGTGGAGTGTTGAAGTCTCCCACTATTATTGTGTGGGAGTGTAAATCTTGTTTTAGGTCATTAATAACTTACTTTATGTATCTGGGTGCTCCTGTGTTGGGGGCATATATATTTAGGATAGTTAGCTCTTTTTGTGGATCAATCCTTTTACCATTATGTAGTGTTCTTCTTTGTCTCTTTTGATCTTTGTTGGTTTGAAGTCCATTTTATCGGAGACTAGGATTGCAACCCCTGTTTGTTTTTTTTTTCCATTTGCTTGGTAAATCTTCTATCCCTTTATTTTGAGTCTATGTGTGTCTTTGTATGTTAGATGGGTTTCCTGAATACAGCACACAAATGGGTTTTGACTTTTTATCGAGTTTGCCAGTCTGTGTCTTTTGATTGGGGCGTTTAGGCCATTTACATTCAATGTTACTATTGTTGTTTGTGAATTTAATTCTGCCCTTTTATTACTGGCTGGTTTTCTTTCCCATTAGTTGACTCATTTTCTTCATTGCATTTTTGGTCTTTGCCAACTGGTTTGCTTTTGCAGTGACTGGTACTTGTTCCTTTCCGTGCTTAGTGTTTCTTTCAGGAGCTCTTGTAGGGCAGGTCTGGTGGTGAGAAAATCTCTCAATAATTGCTTGTCCATAAAGGATTTTATTTCTCCTTCACTTCTGAAGCTTAGTTTGGCTGGATATGAGATTCTGGGTTGAGAGTTCCTTTTTTTAAGGATGTTGAATATTGGCCCCCACTCTCTTCCGGCTTGTAGGGTTTCTGCCGAGAGATCTGCTGTGAGTCTGATTGGCTTCCCTCTGTGGGTGACCTGACCTTTCTCTCTGGCTGCCCTTAGCACTTTTTCCTTCATTTCAACCCTGGTGAATCTGAAGATTATGTGCCTTGGGGTTGCTCTTCTTGAGGAGTATCTTTGTGGAGTTCTCTGTATTTCTTGAATTTGAAATTTGGACTACCTTGCTAGGCTTGGAAAGTTTTCCTGGATAATATCCTGGAGCATGTTTTCCAGCTTGGATTCATTCTCCCCATCATATTCAGGTACACCGATCAAGCGTAGATTAGGTCTTTTCATATAATCCCATATTTCTTGGAGGCTTTGTTCATTTCACTCTTTTTTCTCTCGTCTTGCCTTCCTCTTTTTTTTTTTTTTTCCATTTATTTATTTTATTGCATTTTAGGTTTTGGGGTACATGGGAAGAACATGCAAGATTATTGCATAGGTACACACGTGGCAGTGTGATTTGCTGCCTTCCTCCCCATCGCCTACATCTGGCATCTCTCCCCTTGCTATCTCTCCCCAGCTCCCCACCCCCCACCATCCCTCCCCTATTTCCCCCCAACTGACCCCAGTGTGTAGTGCTCCCCTCCCTGTGTCCATGTGTTCTCATGCGGTGTTTGATCTTCTGCTCTTCTGTCAGTTTGCTGAGAATGATGGTTTCCAGGTTCATCCATGTCCCTACAAAGCTGCCTTCCTCTTTTTAATTCATTGAGTTGATCTTCAATCTCTGATACCCTTTCTTCTGCTTGAGCAATTCGGCTATTAAAACTTGTATTTGCTTCACATAGTTCTTATGCTGTGTTTTTCAACTCCATCAAGTTGTTTATGTTCTTCTCTAAGCTGGTTATTCTAGTTAGCATTTAATCTAACCTTTTTTTTCAAGGTTTTTGGTTTCTTTGCAGTGAGTTATAATGTGTTCCTTTAGCTCAGAAAAGTTTATTATCCACCTTCTGAAGCCTGTTTCTGCCACTTTGTCGCACTCCTTGGTGAAGTTGTGATCCTGTGTTGTTGAGGAGTTGTGATCCTTCTGGTCTTTGATGGTTTCATCTTTTTTGCTCCGGTTTTTTCCCATCTTTGTGGAGATACCTGGCTGTGTTGTCAGGGAGATGCTTGATGAGGTATCTTGTCTGCCTGTGGAGGTGCTACTCGACTTGTTCCTTCTTGCATCCCACCATAATTGTGAGGCCTCCCCAGCTATGTGGAACTGTAAGTCCAGGTAAACCTTTTTCGTCTGTAAATTGCCCAGTCTCAGGTATGCCTTTTTTAGCAGCATGAAAACACACTAATACAGGGAGTGGGTGGGACATGACTGTTTCCTCATTCCTGTGCCTTGGGACCTAATAATTTAGAGGTTGGTCACATTAATCAGATAAAAAAATTGTATCTTATTTCTCATTGTTAATAGATTATGTGTATCCAGCACAAGGTGGAAGCAGTAGGAGAAGTCTGTCTTGGAACACCCACCTAGGCATAAATACACGAGCTGCCAAGCTCTGTGGAGGAGGCACAGATGTACAGCAGGCATTAGTATATAGGGAGACTCAGTAAATAGCTGTTTTGGGCTGGCTTCTGCTTGCACGGAAAGCCTTGCCCTGGATGCTAGGGTAGCCTTCCCTGAATGCCCACCCACGTCTGAAAGCAAACCTCAGTTTCTGGTTGGTGTCTGCAGTGAAAGAAAGACTTATCTTCAGGTTTGTCTCCAAAGGGGAGAAAGATGAGGTTGCTTAGAACCTCAGGAATTGAACTGGCTGGGGTAGAGACCAAAATACGTTTCTTACTATAATCATGTTCTCACACTAACACAACGCTTTATAATATGTTGTGACCAAGGCTTTATACAGACACACAGAGGTCTTTCTCTTCTATCTTAATGGCTGCTGAGTGTTCTAATAAGATGGTGGCATGAGGTTATTCACCTTGTGCCCTATAAATAAACATAGCTGCTCTGTTACTTTGCTGTGACCCATAAAGTCACAGGGAATAACCTTGGAAGTATTTCTTTAATGTTTTTAAAGCTCTGTTGCATGATATAGTCATAGAATTGAATTACCAGGATTCAAAATTAATGCTTAGTTATTTTGTATATTCTCTTCTAATTTGATTACACAGGGATGTCTGTTTTTTACAGCATCACTAAATATTGTGGAATTTTTTTACGATTGAGAGGTAAAAATAGGTATCTCTGTGTAGTGTTAGTGTATATTTCTATTTTTATATTATTTTCAAATTTATGAGCCAACTGTTTTATTCATCCAATTTTTGTCTGTTGTGTTAAATACCTAAAATTGTGTTAAAATCGATGTCTCTAGGATGTTACCTTTTTTTTTTTTTGAGGTGGAGTCACTCAGGCTGGAGTGCAGTGGCGTGATCTCAGCTCACTGCAACCTCCAGCTTCTGGGTTCAAGCGATTCTCCTGCCTCAGCTTCCTGAGTAGCTGGGATTACAGGCGCCTGCCACCACGCCTGGCTAATTTTTGTATTTTTAGTGGAGATCGGGTTTCACCATGTTGATCAAGCTGGTCTCGAACTCCTGACCTTGTGACCTGCCTACCTCAGCCTCCCAAAGTGCTGGGATTACAAGTGTGAGCCACCACACCTGGCCACAAAATTTTCAAGGTTTTTTTTTTTTGGTCTTTTAAAGTTTTTTAAGGTTGTTCTTTTATGTTTTTTACATGTCTCTTTAAAATTTTATCCTATATGTATTTATTGTAGTTTTGGTAATGTCATCTTCCCCCCCATTATATTTGCTAAATTTTTCATTGGTTTTCTATATGAAAGTTATTAAAAATAACATGGTAAAATATGCATAACATAGAATTTATTATTTTAGTCCATTATTAAGTGTACATAGGCTGGGCACAGTGGCTCATGCCTATAATCCTAGCACTTTGGGAGGCTGAGGTGGGTGGATCACGAGGTTAGGCATTTGAGACCAGCCTGGACAATATGGTGAAACCCCATCTCTAATAAATAGTACAAAAAAAATTAGCCGGGCATGGTGGCATACACATGTAGTCCCAGCTAGTCAGGAGGCTGAGGCAGGAGAATTGCTTAAACTCGGGTGTCGGAGGTTGCAGTGAGCCGAGATTGCGCCACTGCACTCCAGCCTGGGCCACAGTGAGACTCCATCTCAAAACTAAATAAAAAAATTTTTAAAAGTGTACATAAAGTGACAATAAAGTACATTCACTCTGTTTTGCAACCATAACTGCCATTCTTGTTCATGATTCTTTTTGTCTTGCAAAGTTAAAACTCTGTGTATTTCCCATTCTCCACTTTAACTTTCCTACTCTGAATTCTACCATTCTCGGTCAATTATGTGAGTGGAGTCATACAGTATTTGTTCTTTTGGAATTGGCTTGTTTCAGCTAGCATAATGTCCTCAAGGTTCAGCATGTGTCAAATTTATTTTTCTCTTTAAGGTTTAATAATATTTCATTGCATGTAAAAACCACATTTTGTTTATTCATTCATTGCTGAAGACTTGGGTTGCTTCCAGCTTTTGGCTATTGTGAATAGTGCTACTATAAACACAAGCATACAAATATTTCTTCAATCCCCTGTTTTTAATTCTTTTGGGTATATATTTAGTAATGAAATAGCTGGATCATATTCTATGCTAAACATAGGAGAATGTACATTTTATTTTTTTTTTTTTTTTTTTTTTCAAGAAATGTCCACATTGTTTTTTATAGCAGCTGCACCATTTTACATTTCACCAGGAGTTAAAAAGCATTCTAATTTCTCCCTCTTCTTTATAACACTTGCTCTTAGGCATTATGTTGTTGCTGTTTTTTGTATGATAGGCATTCTCGTGTGTGAAGTGGTATCTCAACATTGATTTTTATATTTATTTCATAAACAGGTTTATTTTATAGCCTGCCACTATGTTAAATCTTGGTATTTTTTGAATCTCTTGGGTTTCTAGGCATATTGCATCATCCACAAATAGAAATTATATTTTTATTCTTTTCCTTTGGGAATCATGTTTAATAATGCTATGTACAATATGCCAGGCACTGTTCTGAGAAGTGTTAAGATAGTAACTCATGACATCAAAATGCAGTGTGAGCAGGAGTGAAGATACAGACATTTCTAGAGTTACAGCTGAAAATGTGACAAAATGCATCTAATAGAGAAAAAAGTTGGCTTAAAAAAGGGCCTGAAACTTATGCCCACAATTAAAAAGTCAACTTTTATGAGTTACACAGGCTGTTTGTGTCTCACAGCTCTCATTTGTGAAACAGAAGTAATAATATAACAGATTATTTATTTTATTGTTGAGTATGTTGAAACAGAAGTAATATCCTGACTTGAAAATTAAAACATTTATCAGTGTAGTTAACTGAGATAACAATAATAAGGATATGTCAATTACTGGAATAGATTAAATAATAGTTTAGTAAAACCATTAACATTTTAATCCTACAAAAATGTACGTCTGTTTACTCTTTACAAAACTACTTAGTTACTCTCTATTACTTAATTACCTAAACCTCTTAATTCTTAGTAAGGCCTTTCTAGGGCCACCTAAACTTACAGTTTTTAACACTGTTTACCAGGATTTGTTTCTTTCACTCCTTTCTTTTCTTATCTTGCCTGGTGCAAACCATAGTTTTGCTCTGCTTTTTTGTCTCATGTGTTTGTATAAAGACATCTACCTTCATGTAAATTCTAACCAATTATATCTGTAACATTTTTCTGAAAACGTGAATTCTGTGAGTTCCTTTTTCATTTGAAATCTCCTTTATCTTTACCATATTATGGGCACTCATTTGAAGTAATAAACATTTTTTTAAAATACCAAATAAGAAATTTACACAGCCAACAAAGAATTATTTATGACAAATACTAAACTACAGTTGTTTGTTGAGCATGAAACACTTATGATTACAGTTTAATAGGTTCAGTGCTCTTAAAGTATGTTTTTAAAATTTATTTTTAATTACCAGTATACTGTTGTTTTTTTTTTTTTTGAGATGGAGTTTCACTCTTGTTACCCAGGCTGGAGTGCAATGGCGCAATCTCGGCTCACCGCAACCTCCGTCTCCTGGGTTCAGGCAATTCTCCTGCCTCAGCCTCCTGAGTAGATGGGATTACAGGCACGCGCCACCATGCCCAGCTGATTTTTTGTATTTTTAGTAGAGACGGAGTTTCACCATGTTGACCAGGATGGTCTTGATCTCTTGACCTCGTGATCCACCCGCCTTGGCCTCCCAAAGTGCTGGGATTACAGGCTTGAGCCACCGCGCCCGGCCTACCAGTATACTGTTTTAAAAAGTAAATGTGTATGTGTGTGTGTGTGTGTGTGTGTATATGTTTGCAATAGCAAAGACATGGAATTAACCCAAATGCCTTTCAACAGTAGACTGGATAAAGAAAATGTGGTACATATATATCATGGAATACTATGCAGACATAAGAAGGAAAAAGGTCATGTCCTTGACAGGGACATGGATGGAGCTGGAAGCCGTTATTCTCAGCAAACTAACACAAGAACAGAAAACCAAACACTGCATGCTCTCATACTAATAAGTGAAAGCTGAATGATGATACGTGGACACATCCGGGGAACAACATACCCTGGGGCCTATCAGGAGACAGTAGGCAGGTAGAGAATCAGGAAGAATAGCTAATGGGCACTTAGCTTAATACCTGGGTGGTGGATTGATCTGTGCAGCAAACTACCATAAAAAAATACCTATAAGCGGGGGTATTTGTGGCACAGAAATTTATAGTAAACACATATAAACTATCTGAAAACAACATTATCTGATCTCTTAATGCAGTTGTATCCTGCTTTATTACTTACATATTACAACATGTAGATTCATGGCATAGTTGTCAAAGGCTTCCATCTCTTCCTTATACTAATACATAGTTGCTAATTTGTTCATTTTCTCTTTTTTTGATAATTTTCCAACAAAGCTGGGGTAAAAACAACTTCATGCTTAAGCTGTAATAATTTCTGACAATATGCCCTGAGTTACTTAAAAGAAAATGGAGATGTTTTGCTCATGTTTTTGACACTTGGGTCATTCATCTACAACAAATAACATAAGAGGAGCCAAGGACATGTGCGTGCCTGTGAATCACTTAGCATGTGTCAGGCAGGCTCTGGGCTGAAGGGAGACTCCAGGTGTCTGAAAAAAGGGAGGTTCTGTTCTACTGCACATAGACTGCCACACTGTAAATTGTTCTGTGATTCCATGTTTCTCACAAGGTCAACAGGAACTGAGGACACATAGGAAATGAGTTATGGGGCAGACTCCTTCTCTTATTTAGCTACCAGTATATGATTATGCCCATCTGCACATATGCACACTACATAATAATGTGCTCAAACCCCTCTTAGGACAAATTTCCACGCTCACAAATTGCATCCACATTTTCTTTGTTCCTAGAGTTTTCAGCCAAACACAAGTACCTAGAGGACTTTAAACTTATCCCTGTCCCCAGACTCTAAATCTGGGGCAACAATCTGGTCCATCCACTCAACTGGGCTTCTGAGTCACCTGTCACCTGATGATAGTCTTTTCTACCTGCATAGACACTGAAATAAGTCAGGGCCTAACCCTTTCTGGGCCACTGTTTGTAGCACAAATTAGTCTTTCCACTAACTCTCTACTGTCCCCTGCTCATAAGTCCTGTGAAACTAAATAATTCAACATTTAAGCTGTTTGACACTTTAAATTATTCTGGACCTTAAAGGGAGATAAATACAAGATCTGGGTAATATGACAGGCAGCAGTAACAAGGCAGCTGTAATCTTTGTTTTTCTGTTGATGGATTATACCTACTTTCACATCTGCATTATTTTGTCAGGTGCTGTAAGTGGTTGAAGTGCTCCATGGAATACCTTTTTCCCCTTCACTATTGACTTTCATTATAGATTAAACTCCCTCTTACCTATGGCTATTGCACTGTCTTAAGATGAAATGTTAAGTACACTCTTACGTTGAAAAGGAAAAAAAAAGCAGTTGTGGGCCGGGCGCGGTGGCTCAAGCCTGTAATCCCAGCACTTTGGGAGGCCGAGGCGGGTGGATCACGAGGTCAAGAGATCGAGACCATCCTGGTCAACATGGTGAAACCCCGTCTCTACTAAAAATACGGAAAATTAGCTGGGCTTGGTGGCGCGTGCCTGTAATTGCAGCTACTCAGGAGGCTGAGACAGGAGAATTGCCTGAACCCAGGAGGCGAAGGTTGCGGTGAGCTGAGATCGCGCCATTGCACTCCACCCTGGGTAACATGAGTGAAACTCCGTCTCAAAAAAAAAAAAAAAAAAAAAAAAAAAACAGTTGTAAAAAGTAGGAAAAACACACTGTAACTGATAACCAGCTTTGTATAGAAAATACTGTAATCTTGTTAAATTGCTTTGTTTTTTGCCTGTAGAAATAAGAATTTTTACCTATGGAGCACTCATTTCATTTCACTAGAGCCTTTGTCTCCTGGATGACTGTTTCTAGCTTTTCACTTGAATAAGTTCTCTAAAACTGGTTTTTGAGGCTTTATTGGTTATTCAGATTATTTCAGATTAACAGTCCTTTATAGCATCTTTCTTCTGCCCTTACTGCCTGACTAAACTTCTTCCGTGTGAACAAATTGTACCCAGTGCCACTCCTCAGGTGCCTGATCCAAATGCCTACTGGAAATCAGATGTCCGTGAGTTCAAGGTCATGGCCTAAGACTTGGCTGTTGTAAAGACAAATAAAAGAAATACCAGACTTAATTATCCAACTTGAAGATAAAAGAAGACATTTTGCTCTCATTTTTTGAAATAATTTTAGAAAATTTTTGTATGTATATTTATGTCTCTATTAAATATATATAAACCATTTAAATAGGCAAATAAGACTTTGTCAATCTTTTTTTGAGACAGAGTTTCACTCTTGTTACCCAGGCTGGAGTGCAATGGCGCGATCTCGGCTCACCGCAACCTCCGCCTCCTGGGTTCAGGCAATTCTCCTGCCTCAGCCTCCCGAGCAGCTGGGATTACAGGCACGCGCCACCATGCCCAGCTAATTTTTTTTTGTATTTTTAGTAGAGACGGGGTTTCACCATGTTGACCAGGATGGTCTCGATCTCTTGACCTTGTGATCCACCCGCCTCGGCCTCCCAAAGTGCTGGGATTACAGGCTTGAGCCACCGCGCCCGGCCTGTCAATCTTTTTAATTTAGAAATGTCTTTCTCTAGGACCAGGAAACCATTGCTTTGAAATGTGAATGGTTGACATTTCTGTTGGACAGTAGGTAACTTCATAAAAGATTATAAAGCCAAGGAAACCTTATTTTGCTTTTGAATATAACCAATTTAAATTTTCATTGAATATAACCAATATACAGATAGCCTTCTCAATTACCAGGTTAATTTAGGGTAAACTATATATGACAAATTATGCTGTTAAGTCTTCTACTTCAAGACTAAATATGGTGATTTTTATTTGTGCTTTTGTAATCTCTTAGCAGATTGCCTGTGATGCATATCAAATTTTGGTTCAATTATGTAATAAAACAGTTTTCTGCCATTTTAGAGTGTCTCTGAGGTTGGAGTTTTGTTTTTAATTATGTTGTTCCAAACACTGTACAGAATTACAAGACAGGATATAAACACGAGATAACGCACAGGCTTTACTTCAGAGAGGCTTTTCTCTCTTTGGCTTGCCCCCATATCTGCAGGCAGAATATTTCTCTGCCTGTTTGTGATACACAGACCCTTCCATAGCAGTTCAACTACATTTCTAGACAAATAGCTTCAACAGCACAGCAGTCAGCCATTCTAGCTCCCTCTTTCAATGCACTTGGCATCTTCAGACCTGAAAGTAATTCAAACACCGTAGGACCCTGAATCTCACATTTTGTAAATTTTTTTTTTCAAAAAATGAACTTTTCACTCTGTTTATCTTTTGAATTTTTTGTTTTGTATTCATTTATTTCTGCTATAATTTTTATTTTCCTTCTAATTTTTGGTTTGGTTCTTTTCTAGTTCTATGTGATATATCAATAGTTTATTTAGGGATTTTTAAAAAAAACTTTTTTTGATGTAGGCACTTACTGCTATAAACCTTCTTAGTACTTCTTTCACTGTATTTATAGTTTTGTTATGTTTTTTGATTTGTTTCAAGGACATTTAAATTTTTAAAAATTTCTTTGTTGGCCCACTAGTCATTCAGGAGCATATTTTAAATTCAATGTGTTTTTATAATTTCTGTTAGTGATTTCTAGTTTTATTCTGTTAACATCAGAGAAAATACTTGATATAATTTTATTTTGGGGGAGATTATTTTAAGAGTTACTTTGTGACCTAACATATGGTCTATCCTTGAGAATAACCCAGGCCCTGAGGTGTGGAATTAGTATTCTGTAGCTTGCTGATAAAATGCTTTATAAATATCTATTAGGTCTATTTGATGCATAGTGCAAATTAAGTCCAATGTTTATTTGTTGATTTTAGTATCTGGATGATCTGTCTCTTGCTGACAGTGGGTTTCTTGAACTCTCTAGCTATTATTGTATTGGGGTTGATCTCTCTCTCTTTAGCTTTAATACTTGCTTCATATATCTGAGTTCTCCAGTGTTAGGTGCATATAAATTTGCAATTGTTATATTCTCTTGCTGAATTGACCACTTTATTATAATAACTTTTGTTGTCTCTTTTTATAGTTTTTGTCTTGAAATCTATTTTGTTTAATATAAGTATAGCTATTCCTGCTCTTTTCTGGTTTCCATTTGCATGGAATATCTTTTTCTGTCTTTTTATTTGCAGTCTTTCTCTGTCTTTATAGATAAAGTGTGTGTCTTGCAGAAAACAGACTGTTTGAAAAAACTACACTTGTTTTTTGTTTGTTTGTTTGTTTTACCCATTTCCCCAATTTACGTCTTTTAATTGGGGAGTTAATTTATAGTCAGTGTTATTATTAATAAGTAAATACTTATGTCTGCCATTCTATTATCTAATTTCTTGTTTTGTGGTCTTTTTTTCTCTCCTCTCTTCCATTTATCCTGTCTTAGTAAAGATGATTTTATCTAATGGTATGTTTTAATTTTTTGATTTTATGTATGTGTGTCTATTATAGGTTTTTTTTAAAAAATTTGAGGTTACCATGAGGCTTGCAAATAAGATCTTATAACCTGTTATTTTAAACTGATGGCAACACTTATTGTAAAAATGAACAAACAAAAAAGCAAAGAGAAAACTAGTAAAAGCTACAGTTTATCTCCCAACTTTTTAACATTTTGTTTCTATTTATATCTTATTATACTGTCAGTGTCTTAATCTTGTAGTTAGTATTTTTAGTAACTATAACAGCCTCAAAATTAGAAATATAAGAGTTATGGCCTTAAGGAGGTAAAGAGTTATTATTTTTAATAATTATTAGTAGTTATAGACTAATCTTTTAGTCTTCTCAAAATATGAATTGTTTACATACCACATTTACATACTAAAAAATTTAGTGTTTGTGTCCTTGATATTACCAGTGAGTTTTGTACCAGATGTTTTCTTATTGTTCATTAAGCTCATTAATGTCCTGTTCTTTTAGACTGAAGAACTGCCTTTAACATTTTTTGTAGGACAGATCAGGGGGTATTAACAAAATGTCTCAGCTCGTTTGTCAGTTTTGTGGGTTTTTTTTCATGGTTGAACGATATTTTTGCCTAATGTGTTATTTTAGGGTAAAAGTTTTTTCCTTTACATTAAGTATGTCATGTCACCATCTCCTGGTCTGTAAGATTTCCACTGAAGAGTCCACTGTCAGATATATTGGTGCTTCTTTGAATGTTACTTGTTTCTTTTCTCTTGCTGCTTTTAGAATCCTTTATCTTTGACCTTTGAGAGTTTTATAATTAAAGACGTTCAGGTAGTCATTTTTAAATGAATTGTGGTAGGTATTCTATAACCTTTTTGTATTTGAATATTAATATGGTTTTTTTTTTTTTTGGTATTCTATAACCTTCTTGTATTTGAATATTAATTTTTTTTTTTTTTTTTTTTTTTAAGGTATGGGAAGTTCTCATTATCTCTTTGAATAAACTTTTTACCCAGAACTTTTTCTCTACCTCCTCTTTAAGGCCATAACTCTTAGAGTTGCCCTCTTGAGGCTTTTTTTTTTGTCTCATCTGATTGTATTTTTTTCAAATAGCCTGTGTTCAAACTCATAATTCTTCTTCTTGATCAGTTCTGCTGTTTAGAGACTCTGCATTCTTCAGTGTCATCTGAATTTTCAGCATGATAATTTTTGCTTGATTCTTCAAAATGATTTAAATAAATTTATTTATTGGATTAGATTGTGAATTTCTTTTTTTGTTGTTGTTATTTTGAATTTTGCTCAGCTTTTTTGAAAATAGTTGTTTTGAATTTCCTGTCTGAAAGGTTACTTATCTCTGTCACTCAGGATTTGCACATTAGTGCCTTATTTAGTTCATTTAATGAGGTTGTGTTTTCCTGAATAGTCTCGATTTTTGTGGATGTTCATTGATGTCTGAGCATTAATGAGTTAGGTATTTATTTTAGTCTTTGCATTCTGGGCTGTTTAATACTTGTTCTTCTTAGAAAGGCTTTCCAAATATTCAAAGGGAATTGAGTGTTGTAATCTAAGTCTTTGTACATTGCAGTCATAGCTGCATTAGGGGACACCCTAACCTGAATAACTCTGTGATGCTTGCAGGCTTGTAGAGGTACCACTTTGGTGGTCTTGGTAAGATCCAAGAGAGTCTCTGGGTTAGGTTACCAGGTAGACTCCTTTCCTTTCCTTCCCTTTCCCTTTCCCTTTCCCTTCCCCTTCCCCTTTCCCTTCCCCTTCCCTTTCCCTTCCTTTTCCTTTCCTTTCCTTTCCCCTTTCCTTTCCTTTTCTTTTCTTTTTTTGTTTTTTTCCTTTCCTTTCCTTCTGCCAAATAAATGGAATCTCTCTCTCTCTCTCTCCATGCTGAGCTGCCTGGAACCAGGGCCGGTGTAACACAAGTACCCCTGTGGCCACCATCACTAGAACTACACTAAGTCAGACCCAAAGCCAGCACGGGACTGGGTCACACATAAGGTCCACAGTGACACCACCTAGCTACTGCTGATGTTCATTCAAGACCCAAGTCTCTTCAGTCAGGAGGTGATGAATGCAGCCAGCCTCATGTCCTTTCCTTCAGGGCAGTGAGCTCTGTTACCCATCCTGGGCTGGGCATAGGAAAGTGCAATTTGGTAGCAAGAACATGTCATTTGATAGCAAGAACAGAATAGGGCACCTTAGGAATCTACTTGGTGCCCTATTCTGCTGTGGCTTAGCTGGCACTGAGGCTGTGAAACATCCTTCCTACTCTTTTCTCAAGCATAAGAAGACACTCCCCATTGCCGTCACCACCCAGAGCCCACAGCAAGTATTGCCAGGCTAGCTGGTATCCCCTGAAGACCCAAGGATCTTCAGTCAGCTTGTGGTGAACTCTGCCAGGTCTGCTGCTTTTGCTTCAGGACAGTGGGTTCTTCTCTGGCCTAGGGTGGTTCCAGAAATGTCATCCAGGAGCCAAGGCCTGAAATCAGAGACCTCAGGTGCCATCTTGTTACTGCTACCCCACTGGGGCCGAGCTGGTAATCAGGCTTCCAGACAAAGTCCCCTGTACTCTTCCCTGTCTTCCCCACATGGCTGCCACAGCTTGGATTGCACTGCACTGGGTCTCAGCCCACAAGGGCTGCAGCAAGTACTACCTGGTTACTGCTGATGTTTATTCCAGGCCCAAGGGCCCTTTAGTCAGTAGGTGTTGAATCCTGCCAGAGCTGATACCTTCCCATCAAGGCAGTATGTTCTCTTCTGGCCCAGGCTATGTCTAAGAACTGTCACCTAAAAACTAAGCCCTAGAATGGGGGCCTCAGCACTTACTCTGGTGCTCTATTCTACTGTGGCTGAGATGATATCCAAGTTGCAGGACAGAGTCTTTACTCTTCTGTCCCCTCTCCTCAAGTAGAAAGAAATATTTTCTCCTGGAGCTGTGAACTGCACTGCCTGTGCCTGGGGTCGGGGATGCATGTACTCTCTTGGCCATCCCAGTTGGCATCTCACAAGGTCACATGCACTTCAAGCTTTCTGACTCAGCCTAGCAAAGCCCCAGGATTTGCCCAGGAATTGCAGTCCCAGTGGCTTAGACTGCCTTTCAAGTTTATTTAGATCCCCAGAGTGCTTTCACCCATGGTGGTGGGGCTACGTGAAACTCAGGTTTTGACCACTGAAATGGATACTTTCTCTCAACTAGTCTAGTCTAAGTGCTCCCCCTGTGGGCACTGACTGAACTCTGCCCCATGTTTTTTCTGCTGTGACAGGCAGCACTGAGTTTTACTGCATAGTCTCATAATCACTGCACTCTCCCTTCTGTAAGCACAAGCCGCCAAGCTGCACTTCCAGGGAATGGAGGAGGGGTGCTGTTGGCAGGTAACAGCTTTCTTTTTTTACCCTCTTGAGTGCCTCTTGATGTGATGCTAAAACTTGGTACCGTAATCACTCCCCAGAGTTTTGGTTGTTATGAAGATGTTTCTTATTTGGATAGTCATTCTGTTTAGTTTTATCTGGAGGTTGGTTGCTGGAGGGTGCTATTTAGTCATCTTGCTCCACTTCCCCCTCTGCAGTTATGTTGTTTGAATTAAGTGCCACATGTGAGGCTAAGGTGAGCCCAGGGTTAACCACCAGTGCTTTCAGATACATTTATGAGAGGTGAGGGTAGCTTTAGTTCCAAATGATGAAGGTCATAGAGACTGTTCTGCTTGGGTTTGGTAGGGGCAGATCAGTGCAGCCCATATTCCCATTGCTGCAGTAGAAATTGCTGGCATCTGTGGCAGAGAAGGGCAACTCAGTGTTGGAAAGGGGAAACTCAAATTTTGGTTTTTGGCCGGGCGCGGTGGCTCAAGCCTGTAATCCCAGCACTTTGGGAGGCCGAGGCGGGTGGATCACGAGGTCAAGAGATCGAGACCATCCTGGTCAACATGGTGAAACCCCGTCTCTACTAAAAATACAAAAAATTAGCTGGGCATGGTGGTGCGTGCCTGTAATCCCAGCTACTAAGGAGGCTGAGGCAGGAGAATTGCCTGAACCCAGGAGGCGGAGGTTGCGGTGAGCCGAGATCGCGCCATTGCACTCTAGCCTGGGTAACAAGAGTGAAACTCCGTCTCAAAAAAAAAAAAAAAAAAAAAAAAAAATTTTGGTTTTTATGTAGGAGTTTACTGGTTGTGAACCTCTCCTGTGATAAAGGACACACAAAGGCAGTCTTTATCTGCAATTCTAGGTCCTTCTGCCTCCGGGTGTGGTGGTTTCAAGGGAAGGAGTTTTGCTGATGCTTCAAAGACATACTCTCAAGAAACAGGTGTAATTTGTACAGATGATCACACCTGGAAAAGGATCACAGGGAATTAGGAGAAAAAGAAAAAAATGGCTTATTCTGAGGTGAATGTGTCCCAGGTCAGAGATTGTGTCCACTTTGTCTTCTGAAATATGTGTGTAGAACTTGCAGATGTTTACTTCTCAACTTATGATGGTCTTGCCTAGTCAGTTCAACTCCTTTTTCACCTTTGATTTTCATGATAGTCAAGGGGCTCTGAGAAATACTTTTTCCTTATATATCAGAGCCTTCTCTATTCTCTACATTCCAGCTTTTAATAAGCCATGAAAAAATTGTCACTGTGAATTTATAATCTGCAACATTCCAAATGTTTCTTTTGTGGCTGTCAAACATAGAAATCTGTGAATGCCCAAGATTCCTGTTTGAGATGGGATAGGTTCTTGGTTATCAGTGAAGAAAGAGATCATGTACTGTTTAGTTTCCATTAAATCTATGCAAAACTGCTTATAAAAATGCACATTTAATGAGAATGGTATTTGTCGCCCAGGATAAATCAGAAAGTTCTGAATAGAAAAATAATTAGAAGAGACTCCCTCTCTAGGATGCTAAAGCAAGGAAATAAGAGAGGACACAAAGAAATGGAAAAAAATTCCATGCTCATGGATAGAAAGAATCAATATTGTGAAAATGGCCACACTGCCCGAAATAATTTATAAATTCAATGCTATTTTCCATCAACCTACCATTGACTTTCTTTGCAGAATTAGAAAACGACTACTTTAAATTTCACATGGAAGTAAAAAAGAGCTCATATAGCCAAAACAATCCTAAGCAAAAAGAACAAAGCTTGAGGCGTCATGCTACCTGGCTTCAAATTATACTACAAGGCTATGGTAACAAAAACAGAATGGTATTGCTACCAAAATAGATATATAGACCAATAGACCAGAAAAGAGGGCTAAGAAATAACACCACACATCTACAATCATCTGATCTTTGGCAAACCTGACAAAAACAAGAAATGGGGAAAGGATTCTCTATTTAGTAAATGGTGCTGGGAAAACTGACTAGCCATATGCAGAAAACAGAAACTGGACCCCTTCCTTATACCTTGTACAAAAATTAATTCAAGATGGATTAGAGACTTAAATGTAAAACCTAACCATGAAAACCTAGGCAATACTATTCAGGGCATAGACACGGCGAAAGACTTTATGACTAAAACACCAAAAGCAATGGCAACAAAAGTCAAAATTGGCAAATGGGATTTAATTAAACTAAAGAGCTTCTGCATAGCAAAAGAAACTATCGTCAAAGAGAACAGGCAGCCTACAGAATGGGAGAAAATTTTTTCCTGTCTATCCATCTTACAGAAAGCTAATATCCAGAATCTATAAGAAACTTAAACAGATTTACAAGAAAAAAACAACCCCATCAAAAAGTTGGCAAAGGATACAAACAGACTCTTCTCAAAAGAAGACATTTATGCGGCCCACAAACATGAAAAAAGCTTATCATCACTGATCATTAGAGAAATACAAATCAAAACCACATTGGTCAGGAAACAGAGGGATCTAAGATGGCTGAATAGGAACAGCTCTGGAGTGCAGTTCCCAGTGAGAGTGGTGCAGAGGGTGAGTGCTCACTCCATTTCCAAACAAGTTTTCACTGCCCACAGACCAGGAGATTCCTGGGCTGAAAAGCGCCAGAAGTTTTCAGCGTGGCATTTTCAGCCGGTGCTGTGTCTACACACAGAAACTCACATAAGCCTAGTCTGCCTTTTTTGGCTGGTGCTGGAGTGCCTGGGAGACAGAGCTGCCCATTCAACTGAAAGGGAGGGGGCTAAGACAGGGAGCCAGGGGATGTGGCTCGGCGGGTACCAGCCCCACAAAACAAGCAATCTGAAGTGTTCTGGATTGAGAGTTTTGCAGCAAGCAGTTGGACCCAGGACCGTCCAGCTCAATGTGAGGAATGGTGTCCCCCACTACCGAGGCAGTTCACACAGCAGCTGAGCAGAGCCTGCAGCAGCTCAGCAACACCTCTGCTGGCAGACTGTGACTAGACTACTCCGTGCAGGGCAGGGCATCTATGAATAAAGGCAGCAGCACAGCAGGAACTTATAAATAAAGCAGACCTTCCTAGAACAGAGCACCTGGGAAAAGAGGCAGTTATGAGTTCAGCTGCAGCAGACTTAAGTGTCCCTGCCCAGCAGCGCTGCATGGAACAGTGGACCTCCCAGCAGAGCACTTGAGCTCTTGTAAGGGACAGACTGTCTCTTCAAGCAGTTCCTGACCCCTGTATACCCAAAGAGACACCTCATAAAGGAGAGCTCAGGCTGACATCTGGTGGGTACCCTTCTGGGATGAGGATAGCAGAGGAAGAAACCTGTGGCACCCCTTGCTGTTCTGCAGCCCCCGTGGGCGATACACAGGTGAGTGGGGCCTGGAGTGGACCTCCAGCGGTCCTGCAGCAGAGGAGCCTGATTGTTAGAAGGAAAACTAAGAAGCAGAAAGAAATAGCTTTAACATCTACAAAAAGGACATCCACTCAGAGAGCCCATCCGAAATTGACCAACTGTAAAGACCACAGATAGATAAAACCACTACGATTGGAACAAACCAGCACAAAAAGGAGGAAAACACCAAAAACCAGAATGCCTCTCCTCCTCCAAGGGATCACAACTCCTCACCAGCTAGGGATCAAAGATGGATGGAGAATGAATCCAATGAATTAACAGAAACAGGCTTCAGAAGTTGGGTAATAACAAACTTCTCAGAGCTAAAAGAACAAGTTATAACCCAGTGCAAAGAAACTAAGAACCTAGAAAAAAGGATAGATGAGATGCTAACTAGAATAAACAGCTTAGAGAAGAATATAAATAACTTGATGGAGCTGAAAAACACAGCACGAGAACTTCACGAAGTATACACAAGTTTCAATAGCCGAATTGACCAAGCAGAAGAAAGGATATCAGAGATTGAAAATCAACTCAATGAAATAAAATGAGAAGGCAAGAATAGAGAAAAGAGTGAAGAGAAATGAACAAAGCCTCCAAGAAATATGGGATTATGTGAAAAGACCTAATCTACATTTGATAGGTGTACCTGAATGTGATGGAGAGAATGAATCCAAGCTGCGAAATACTCTTCAGGATATTACCCAGGAAAACTTCCCCAACCTAGCAAGGCAGGCCAGTATTCAAGTCCAGGACATACAGAGAACACCACAAATATATTCTTCAAGAAGATGAACCCCAAAGCACATAATCGTCAGATTCATCAGGGTTGAAATGAAGGAAAAAATGCTAAGCACAGCCAGAGAGAAAGGTCGGGTTACCCACAGAGGGAAGCCCATCAGACTCACAGCGGATCTCTCGGCAGAAACCCTGCAAGCCAGAAGAGAGTGGGGACCAATATTCAACACCCTTAAAGAAAAGAACTTTGACCCTGGAATTTCATATCCAGCCAAAATAAGCTTCATAAGCAAAGGAGAAAGAAAATCCTTTATGGACAAGCAGTTGCTGAGAGATTTTATCACCACTAGGCCTGCCTTACAAGAGCCTCTGAAAGAAGCACTAAACAAGGAAAGGAACAACCAGTACCAGCCACTCCAAAAATGTATCAAATGGTAAAGACCATCAACACAATGAAGAAAATGTGTCAACTAACAGGCAAAACAACCAGCTAGCATCAAAATGGCAGGATCAAATTCACACGTAACAATATTAACCTTAAATGCAAATGGGCTAAATGCCCCAATCAAAAGACACAGACTGGCAAATTGGATTAAAATTCAAAACCCATTGGTGTGCTGTATTCAGGAAACCCATCTCACATGCAAGGACACACATAGGCTCGAAATAAAGGGATGGAGGAAGTTTTATCAAGCAAGTGGAGAGCAAAAAAAAAAAAAAAAAAAGTGTTGCAATCCTAATCTCTGATAAAATGGACTTTAAACCAACAAAGATCAAAAGAGACAAAGAAGGGCATTACCTAATGGTAAAAGGATCAATGCATCAAGAAGAGTTAAGGATCCTAAATATATACGCACCCAATACAGGAACATAAAGCACCCAGGTACATAAAGCAAGTTGTTAACAACCTACAAAGAGACTTAGACTCCCACACAATAATAGTGGAAGACTTTAAGACCTCACTGTCAATATTAGACAGATCAATGAGACAGAAAATTAACAAGGTTATAGAGGACTTGAACTCATATAGAGAAATGCAAATCAAACCACACTGAGTTACCACCTGATGCCAGTTAGAATGGCGATCATTACAAAATCTGGACACAACAGATGCTGGAGAAGATGTGTAGAAATAGGAACACTTTTACACTGTTGGTGGGAGTGTAAATTAGTTCAACCATTGGGGAAGACAGTATGGTGCTTCCTCAAGGACCTAGAAATAGAAATTCCATTTGACCCAGCAATCCCCTTACTGGGTATATACCCAAAGGATTATAAATCATTCTATTAAAGGACACATGCACATATTTGTTCATTGTAGCACTATTTACAATAGCAGACTTGGAACCAACCCAAATGCCCATCGATGATAGACTGGATAAAGAAAATATGGCACATATATACCATGGAATACTATGTAGCTATAAAAAAGAATGAGTTCATGTCCTTTTTAGGGACATGGATGAAGCTGGAAGCCATCATTCTCAGCAAACTAACACAGGAACAGAAAACCAAACAGCATGTTCTTACTCATAAGTGGGATTTGAACAATGAGAACGCATGGACACAGGGAGGGGAACATCACACACCGGAGCCCGTCAGGGGATTTGGGGGGGGGGAAGAGGGCGGAGAGTATTATGACAAATACCTAATGCATTTGGGGCTTAAAACCTAGATGATGAGTTGATAGGTGCAGCAAACCACCATGAGACAGGTATACCTATATAACAAACCTGCATGTTCTGCACATGTATCCCAGAACTTAAACTTTTTTGAAATGTTTAACCAAAAAAGTTATATACATCATTAGAAATTACAGAACATGGGAAGTATTTATACCTTAAATTTCGCTTAAAACTGATGTTTCTTCATGACAAGACTCAGATTAAGTTGACCCTTTTTTGTGTTAATGTTTATAATAGCACAGTAGTGTTGTATCCTTTGTTAATCAGCACATGATACAAATATCTCTTAATAGAGTTGATCTTAATTACTTGATAAATATGCTCTCTGACATTTTTTCACTCTAGAGTTGTTTTTCTCTTTATTATTAATAGGGACCTTGAGTTTGATCAAGCATTATGCAAAAACAACATTAAGCCACATTTAATCTGATAGCTCTTCTTTCTTCTTCTTTTCTCTTTGCATATAGCTTGCTCTGGAAAATGAAGCCTCTCATCTTTCTTTACTGGTCAAATAAGCTAAAAACCTATGCTCTGCCACTTCTGAATTTTTGACAAAATATTCTTCTTGGGCCAGAAGTAATGATACCACTGGCAAACTTCTTAGAAATTTGGAGACTCAGGCTTTACTCTAGATCTTCAGAGTCAAAAACTATGTCTTAACAAGATGTCCTGTTTGTTGCTGTACACAATAAAGTTAGAGAAGTATCTTAACTCACCATGAAGTTTCCATATGGGAACTATAGACACTTATCTTGTACTATGTAAATACGGCATTAAGAAATGTACATACCTGTACTAATGTTCTTTATTTTATACTGTATTATCAAGAAAAGTGTTGCATATCACTGATTTCGTGATCTTATGCCATCTTTTCTCAGAGTTAAAGATACATTACAGAATATTTCTGTCCTGGGAAGTATCCTACTGGATAATAGCAGTAACTCATATAAGTCAGAACTACCTCTGTTTACTCTCATTTTACCTGATGTCAAGTCAAGTATTCTTTCTATGGCCACTTGGTAAATATGTTTTGTTTTTCAGGGAGTGTTAACATTCAGGGATGTGGCCATAGAATTCTCCCCAGAAGAGTGGGAATGCCTGGACTCTGCTCAGCAGCATTTGTATAGGGATGTGATGTTAGAGAACTACAGAAACCTGGTCTCC
Organism: Sapajus apella; assembly: GCF_009761245.1. Taxonomy (NCBI): domain Eukaryota; kingdom Metazoa; phylum Chordata; class Mammalia; order Primates; family Cebidae; genus Sapajus; species Sapajus apella. Next base: position 562,596 of record NW_022437086.1, on the reverse strand, counting down.
TTGGGTGAGAATAACTTCAATATACAACTCATATTCTACATTAAATATTTCATTGTTTTTTGTTTTGGAGGTTCTGCTTTGCATAAATGAGTTTCAGAATCCTGCTTCAAAAAGAAAAAAATTGGTTATCTGTTGAGGTAGAATATAATCTTGAAGATGTTTCATCTTAACATTAATCTTTCCCTTTTTTGAGCTCATCTGCATACCTTAGTCTAAATTAATGGTAATATCAGAAATTTGGTAGCGTAAAATATTGTTACTCACACCTAAAAATGCAGCTTTCACAACTGATTTTTGGTTCAGTATTACTGAGTAATAGAGCTAAGAACCCACAAATTTAAAATACTTTCTAAATATTCCAAAGTTTCTGTTAGGAAATAGATGGGAATTAATTTTCTACAGCCTTCTATAATGTTCTCTCTTCTCTACTGAGCACAGTAATAGACTGGTAATCGGATTATCCTAGCAAGAGTCATGTTATTTTTTTCTAATAAAACAGGTCTTGCTATCTTTAAGCCAGACTTGATTACCTGTCTGGAGCAAAGAAAAGAGCCCTGGAATTTGAAGAAACAGGAGACAGTAGCCAAATACCCAGGTAGGTGGGAGTGAATCAAGCAAATGACAAATGATGGTTCCTAATGTCCAGGAGGAAGCCAGACATTTTAACATGCTTCCAGAAGCTTTCCTCCTATGGAAATCGTTTCTGAGAAGCCATCATTTTTTCATAGGGGCATTTTTTTGTCCTATTCTTGTGAATTTTCTAAGCACTGTACTTCCCCTTTAGTAGTGTGTGGGTTTTTGTTTTGTCATTTTGGTTTTTTTTTGAGTTTACAGTGATCACGAAAGTATTTTTCATGACTTAAAAGAAAAGGTGTTATTTGACTGCTTTTCCGTTGCTTTGGGGGAAAGAGCAATATCTGTATTTTTGAGAAACTCTATATTTTAAACCATTTTTTAAGTTTTCTTTCTGGATACTGTCTAAGTTTTGGTGATATTACAATTTGGATCAGAAATCCCAGGAACACCACAAAAAGATGTATGCTTCCTGGTTTATAATTTTCTATTCTGTGGAGTCTTCAAATGTGATTGTACAGAAATGTATATATCAAAACACTAAGCATCTCCGTAAATGAAATAAACTGTAAAACTGTGTTACTTCAAAATGTTACTTTTTTCATATAAATAAATGTTGGTAAATATGGTCAAATTTCTCAACTGTAATATAGTTCAGTTTATCAACTTCATACATTTATTAACTATACTGTGTCACTGGGGAGCTGAAAACATTGCTGAGTACATATTAAACTCCCAATTTTAACTTTATTTTAAATGACGTAATTTTATTTAGTATAAATCTTACTATGACTGTCATCCATAAGTATATATATGTATAAATGTGTATATATAAAATATATATACATATATATACAATCCCAGTAATGTGAATTTTTTCACAAATTATTGAATACCTATGTATTGTATACAATGTATTAATTTTATATGTGTATACATAATGAACAAATATATTACTTACCTTTTTTGTAGTGAGAACAATTAAGATCTCTCAGCAGATTTTCAGCATACATAACAGTATTACTTTCTGTAATCATAAAGCTATACCTTCGGTTACCATAACTTACTTGTCTTATAACTGAAAAGTTGTACTATTTGAACAATATATCCCACTTTCCCCACCTCCAGGACCTAGTACTCACCTCTATAATTTCTTCTTCTAAGAGTCCAACCTTACTATATTCTCCATAGAAGTAAGATCATATAGTATTTGCCTTTCTGTTTCTGTCATGTTTCACTTAGCATAATGTCATCTAGGTCCATGTTGTAGAAATGTCAGGGTTTTATTATTTATTATGGCTGAATAATATTTTGTATGTATACTATGTTTTCTTTGTGCAGTCAGTTTTTACATACACTTTAGATTTTTTTTTTTATATCTAATCAATTGTGAAAAATACCTCAGTGAACATGGAGGTGTAGGTATTTCTTTGAGATAGTAAATTTACTCTATATACAGAAATGAGATACTTGAATTGTATAGTAGTACTATCAAAAATTTTTCAAAGGAACCTATATACTGGTTTTCATAATGTCTCTAAAAAATAACCCATCACCAAGGGTGTACAGCATTTCTTTTCTAAATATATTCTTGCCAATACTTCTTAAAAGTCTACTTTTTGATACTAGCAATCCTCACAGGTATACAGTCTCATTATGAATTTAATTTGCATCTGCCAGATTGGTGACATTGAGCACCTTTCTATATACCTGTTGCCCAATTGTATGTTTTCATTAATAAACGTTTCTTTAGTCCTTGGCTTATTTTAAAATCTTACTACTACTACTACTACTATTATTATTATTATTATAGTTGTTGTCTTTTATTCGTATGAGTTTCTTATATATTTTTGATACCATTTACTAGATATGGTTTTCTTATTCTGTTTTTTTATTGGTTGTGCAGAAGCATTTTAGTTTGATACACTTTAGTTTGTTTATATTTGCTTTTATTGCTGTACTTTTGCTGTCATATCCAAAAATTCATTTTTAAGACCAATATTAAGGTTTCTATATTTTAAGATTATTATTATTATTATTATTATTATTTTTTTTTTTTGAGACGGAGTGTCGCTCTTGTTGCCCAGGCTGGAGTGCAATGGCGCGATCTCGGCTCACCGCAACCTCCGCCTCCTGGGTTCAGGCAATTCCCCTGCCTCAGCCTCCTGAGTAGCTGGGATTACAGGCACGCGCCACCATGCCCAGCTAATTTTTTGTATTTTTAGTAGAGACGGGGTTTCACCATGTTGACCAGGATGGTCTCGATCTCTTGACCTCGTGATCCACCCGCCTCGGCCTCCCAAAGTGCTGGGATTACAGGCGTGAGCCACCGCGCCCGGCCTATTTTAAGATTATTAAGAATTTATGTCATACATTAGAGTCCTCATTTTATATATAATTTTTAAATATAGTATAAAAAAATAGTTTTATTCTTTTACTTGTGGGTATTCAGTTTTCCCAGTCCCAAGCATGGAAGAGACTGTACTTTCTGCATTGTGTATTCTTGGTGCCAAAGATTAGTTGGTCTTACATGGATGGATTTGTTTCTGGGCTTTCTGTTCTGCTCCACTGATACTGGTGTGCATTTTTATGCAGAGATAATTTTGTTTTATTACAATAGTCTTCAAATGTAGTTTAAAATCAGAAAGTATAATGCCCCTAGCTTTGTTTTTAATCCTGAAAACTGCTTTGGCTGTTCAGTTTCTTGTAATTTCATATAAATCTTAAGATTGCATTTTCTATTACTTTGAAAATTTTAGTAAAATTTTAATGGGCATTTATTGAATCTAAATTTTCTAATTTTGTAGACTGATTTCAGCAGGTTAAAAATCTTCTCTTGGGTCAGTTAGCTGATAGAATCCTTTTGCAGTGGAGAGGGGTTATATGTGGGTCACATGGTTGCTTCTTGATCTGTTGTGGAGTTTGCCTTTAGTCGGCTTGTAACCAGTAGCCTGGGGAGTTGTTAATCTTCCCTTATTTCTGAGTAGACTGAATTGCCTTTAGGACTATGATCTGTAGGGCCAGCACTAGGGCAGTATTCTGCAGTAGGGTTGGTGTATGGTGGGCCTGATATGAAGTCTATGGATGAGTGTGTTTCTTACTGAGGCGAGATTTCCCCAGGTCGCTCTGTGGGAACCTAGGTGGCAGAACTGGCCACAAACTGTGACTGTCAGTGCTGAAACTGAGTCACCTGAACTGTTTCAGAGAGCACAGTAAAGGCCAAGCTCTGCAGACCTACCACTGTAACCATAAATAGGCATCTTTCTCTGGGTCTCTGGATATGCAGAACCACTCCTAGACTATGGCTGGAAGGAGCTTGAGATGGTTATGAAGTCACTGCAGAATTTTAAGTGGAGTCAAAATAGGTGAACCATTTCTTGGTTTGTAGCCAAAATCAAGGGTTTTCAAGTTTGCCACCTGAATGAGAGCCTGCCTTTTCGAAATGACTCCAGTCAGTCTTTAGCTCTAGCAGGTTTTAAAACCCTCTCCCTGAAAAACAGAATTGTTATTATAAAGGTCTCTTCTTTGAGAAGGGGGTCTCACCATATCACCCAGGCTGGTCTCAAACTCTTGGCCTAATATGATTCTTCTTCCGCTTCAGCTTACCAAGTTGCTAGGTTTGCAGGTGGGAGTGACCATGTCTGTCAACATAATGGACTCCATGTAGTATTTCTTATAGGACTGTTCTAGAGGTAATTACGAACACCCTTAATTTTCATATTTGAAAGCCTTTTTTATTTTTAAAGTAAATTTCTCCTAGATTGCATTATCTGACAAAGATGTCACAATAATGATACTGTGTGCTCAATAATAAAAATAGAATAAAAACAAAAAAACACGGTAGAAATTGTGCAGTATCTTTTTTTTATTACCTTGAACTTCGGGAAGTTCTTAGTGAGTCCTTTTTTTTCTTTAAATAACCTCTCTACGAATTTTCCTCTGCAGTCTTCTTCGAAGACTACTTTCATGAATATATTGGTCTCGTTAATGGTATCTAATAAGTTACGTATAACATGTTGATGTTTTTCTTTTTTTTTTTTTCTTATGACTCAATATTTATAAATAATATGTCTAGTTTTCTGATTATTGTTTCTGGTCATTAATTCTGTTGTGATTCTACAAAGTTTTTCAAGTTTTTTTGGTTCCACAATTTCTAGTGGTTTTTTTGTCTTTGTTCTATTTTTTTTATTGCGCATACTTAATATTGTTTTGACATCTTTGTCAAATAATGCAAGGATTTTTTTCTTAAGAATTGAGTTTTGGAAATTTATTTTTTCAAGTGGGTATGTTTACTGTCTTTTTTTTTTTTATGTCATATGACCTTTTATAAAATTTGGAAACCTAAAAACAGCCATCTAATCTAATATTTAAAGACTTGAATAGTGGCTATAACAATGAGCCAGGCTCTAGATTGTTCAGCGCTTCACAAATGTGTTCTCAGTTGTGTTTTCTAGCAGATACAAACTGTAATTCTCATTACTCCATCATTTACATATTAAGGGAGACAGACTCTGTTAATTGGACAGTCTCCTATAATTTCAGAACTTTAAACAGACCCACTCACTGTTCTAGATCTCTTCTGAGAGTAATACCAGGAGTTGTGTTTTACTTATCCCAATTGCTGTTGAGGGAAAGAAAGGTTGGTAAGTCTTTAAGCTAGACTTGGTTACCTTCTGCAACATAGAAAATATTACTGGAATGTGAAAGGAGTGGACAGAATAGCCATACAATCAGATAGGTATGAATGGTTTAGCAGATAACACATGCGAAAGGTCCAAAGGTGAAGGAGAAAACAAGAGTTTAAAATGTGCATTTGGGAGGCTGTTCTCCAATGAAATTGATTCTTTATCGGGAGCACGTCTGCCAGGAGCTCTCGACCTGCAAGAGGGTTCCAACTTGGATAGGGGGGTGCATGGAAGACAAAGAATGATAGACAGATGGGGTCTGGAGGGTTGAAAAGCATATGCTTTACCAACAACTTTATTCGTGCTCAGGGTCAGTATATATATCTTTTTTAGGTATGTGTCTACGTGAGACAAAGGGGTACAGAAAGTTTTTAAGTAGAAAAATCAACATCATAGGGTAAGAACAATGGAAAGGTCAGATACACAATTAACCGGAATAGGTAGTCACACTATCTCATCTAGGGGCAAGTCATTTAATTAACCAGAACAGGTGGTCACACTATCTCATCTAAGGGTAAGTCATTTATCTTCTAGAGAAAATCAGCAAAGTCGTAAAACATGACTTAGTAGAAAACTCAATTATCACATACGTAAAACATGTCTTAGTAGAAAATTCAAATATCGTACACAATGCATCTCATGACTGCATGGCCATCTGGCGATTGCCCACAAGTTTAACTTTAACCTAAGGCTTTCTCTGTTCCTGCTTTCCAATAGCTCGACTCCCTCAACTGGAGACACTGTCTGGGCTCGAGCCCTCCGTATTGTGAGGCCCATTTTTGGGGGGCCTCACACGGGAGCGTTCCCCACAATTCTTGAAAAGCCTCTTACTATCATGGAGGAAAATTTTTGATGTATGCTTATTAGGCTTTTGAGTTTTCTAAGTCTTTCATCCATTTAATAATCTGCTGGTGCATTCACAGTGAGAAACAGACTCCTCTTTTCATGCTGTGAGGATCTAAATAATCTAACTCCTCTTTTATTGCTTTGAGGGATCTGGAAAATTTGTGCAAATTTTTGGAGACCACTATGTTAAACTGTTTTTAGAAATCTGTGCCTTATGTTAGACATCTGTGGGAGGAGTAAGGGAGACGTTGAGATTTGGTTAAGAGATTTGACAGAGGCCAGGGACAGATGTCATATGTTTTCTGTTTTATAATTTCCAGTCAATTGATCATACAAAAAATGAAAGTGAGAACTTTTATCAGAGCACAAAGCATCTGATTAAGTACAAGAAAATCTAAACATCTGTTTCACTTCAAAGGTATCTTTTTCTTAGTAGGAACTAAGCTTAGAAATTTAAATGCTGTATGACAAATGCCTCTACTTGTCGAATAGTTCATTTTATCTACTGACCTCACAATTCCTAAAAACACTAATATCATAGATTACTTAGAACACTGTCCAGCATATAAATTCTAAATTGTTATGTATTTATTAATAACTATTTTTAAAATAATTTTATCTTCTTTACTATGAAGATTATTAGGGCTATGTCCTATATTATTTTTTTCTTTCTGATTTACTGTATATCAACTATGCCTGTAATTTCACAAGTTCTGAGGTAATATGTGCTCAGATGTATATGTTATATAAAATGTGAATTAATAGGCACACCACATATATTAAAATCTTTGATTTATATGTTTTAAGTTTACTGCATACAAAAAGTTATTAGTATTTTTCTCAACTTTTCTCAAACCTCGTCTACATGATCATATAAATTTATTTCTAATTGTTCATTTTATTTTATGCCATATTGTACTGTATTTATGTTGTTTATATTATTTAGTAATGCTTTGCTTTGCTTCCAGAGGTTGGCTTATTGCCTTTATATTTTGTGCAAAAATAGCACTTGTATGTTAATAACATAATATGTCTAGTATTATTCAAATGCTTATTTCTTCACACTTTCTCATCAAAGCTTTTAATAAATGATTATAATGCATTTTCTATAAAATGTTACCACTTTCACTGTATACTAGTGATTCAAACTTTATTGTCTTCAGTAGCAATGACATGAAATCAACCTAGTTACCCATCAGTGGTGGATTGGATAAAGAATATGTGGTATCTATACACTATGAAATACTACATAGCCCCCCAAAATTTTGTTATTTGTAGCAACATTGATGCAGCTGAAACCATTTTTTTTAAGTAAATTAATGCAAAAACAGTCAAATACTGCATGTTCTTACTTAAAAAGGAGAGCTAAATATTGGGTATACATGCATATAAAGGTGAAAACAACAGACGTTGGGGACTGCTAAAGGAGGAAGGGAGGAAAGAGACAAGGCCAAAAAAGCTACCTATTGGGTACCACGCTATCTACCTGAGTGGTGGTAGCAGGACCCTAAACCATAGCAGTACATAATACACCCACATAACAACCCTAGACATGTAGCCACTGAATCTATAGGAAGAGGTGAAATTAAACAAAAATGCCAAAATCCGTTCTCTTTATAAATGTGCAGTCAGTTAAAATGCATGGCTATCTAGAATAATTACTTTTTAGTGTACATTATGTTGATTCAATATTTTTGGTTAATTTTTTTTTGTTAAATTTTGTTCCACCATTTTATATTTCGGTGGCTTGTGTTTTAGAGTAGGCTATTTTACATTAATTGTGTTTTTAGGTTTTATGTATTGTAATTTTGTATACCAATATTCAACTCTGTGTGCATTAAAACAATGTTTGGACAGAAGTCAGATATGAATCAGCCTTATACATATTGCCAATATAATTATTCCTGTTGGCCCATGTAAATATTACCCCTATTTTATGACGTGCATATTTGCTTTTTTTGTTGTTGTTGTTTAGTAGTCAATGATTGTTTTATTCTCAATTTTAAAAAATACAAGGGCCAGATGTGGTGGCTCACACCTCTAATCCCTGCACTTTAGAGGGTGAGACGGGTGGATCACCTGAGGTCAGAAGTTCCAGACCAGCCTGATCAACATGACAAAACCCTGTCTCTAATAAAAATACACAATTAGCTGGGTGTGGTAGTACACACCTCTAATCCCAGCTACTCCCAGAGGCTGAGGCAGGAGAATTGCTTGAACTCGAAAGGTGGAAGTTGCAGTGAGCCAAGATTGCACCACTGCACTCCAGCTTGGGCAACAAGAGCAAAAGTCCATCTGGAAAAAAAAAAAGCATAGCAAAATTTGTAATCTTTAATATTTTTAATTATATAGTTCAGCTTTGTTAAATATATTGACATTGTTAGCAACATATCTTTTAGAACATTCTTATTTTTGTAAAAGAAATATGCTATACAAATGAATCTACTACTCATTTTTCCCGTTGTCTGACCCGTTACACACATCATTTTATTTTTAAGGATGTAACTACATTCGCAATTCCATGTAAGTAGATTCATACAGTATTTTTTTGTGTGTGGCTGGATTATTAAATTTAGCATGATGTCTTCAAAATTTTTCTTTCTTTTTTTTTTTTTTGAGACGGAGTTTCACTCATGTTAGCCAGGCTGGAGTGCAATGGCGCGATCTCGGCTCACGGCAACCTCCGTCTCCTGGGTTCAGGCAATTCTCCTGACTCAGCCTCCTGAGTAGCTGGGATTACAGGCATGCACCACCATGCCCAGCTAATTTTTTGTACTTTTAGTAGAGACGGGGTTTCACCATGTTGACCAGGATGGTCTCGATCTCTTGACCTCGTGATCCACCCACCTCGGCCTCCCAAAGTGCTGGGATTACAGGCTTGAGCCACCGTGCCCGGCCCAAAATTTTTCTTTATAATATTAGATTTCCTGCTTTTTAAAAGCTGATTAATATTCCATTTTTTTGTATTTTAAATTATATTTATCCATTTATTTGGTAAGGAAAGTTTAAATTGTTTTGCCTATTGGCTTTTCTGCATAATGCTGCAATATGGTGTGCAAATAACTCACTTGACCATGTATTAAAGAGTTTATATCTGCACTGCATCCTGTTTTATTACTTTGATGTTCTACCTTTTTACCAGTACTGAAGTGCTTTGATTGGTGTAGGTTTGTTTTGTGTTTGGAAATTATTAAGTGTAATCCTTTCAATATTTTTCTTCTTAAAGATTGTCAAGATTGTCAGCCTTTTCATAGTCCCTTGAGATCTTAAGTAATTATGTTGGATTTTTTTCTATCTTTGGAAAAGGAAAATTTTAAATTGAAAAGGGTTGTGTTGAATGTGTGGGTCACTTTAAGCAGCATGGACACCTTTACAATATTATGGTCTTCCAACCCTTGAAAAAGAGCATGCTCAGGCCGGGCGCGGTGGCTCAAGCCTGTAATCCCAGCACTTTGGGAGGCCGAGGCGGGTGGATCACGAGGTCAAGAGATCGAGACCATCCTGGTCAACACGGTGAAACCCCGTCTCTACTAAAACTACAAAAAATTAGCTGGGCATGGTGGCGCGTGCCTGTAATCCCAGCTACTCAGGAGGCTGAGGCAGGAGAATTGCCTGAACCCAGGAGGCGGAGGTTGCGGTGAGCCGAGATCGCGCCATTGCACTCCAGCCTGGGTAACAAGAGAGAAACTCCGTCTCAAAAAAAAAAAAAAAAAAAAAAAACATGCTCAAAAGTATGTCGTTTAATTTTTATATTTTTTGAATTTTTCAGCTTCTGTTACTGATTTCTAGTTTCATTCTATTTAGGCCATAATTGTTTGTAAAATTTTAATTAAATTGTTAAGACTTGTTTTGTGGTGTCACAGGTGGTCCATCTAGGAAAATGTTTGATGACCTCTTGGAAAGAAAGTGTATTCTGCTGTCTGTATACATTTGTTAGGTATAATTATAGGGCATTCAAGTTTTTTGTCTCCATATTGATTTTCTGTCTCGCTTTATTACTGAAAGTGGGATATTGATGTATCCTTCCATTATTAAATTGTTGTCTATTTCTGCTTCAATTCTGTCAGTTTGCTTTATGTGTTTGGGAAAACTAATGTCAGACATATTTATAGACACTCAGTGAATGAACCCTCTTACTATAATTCGTGTCTTATGAAGTTTGACTTAAAGTAAATTATATGAAATATGACAGCTTTTGACTTAATAAGCCTCTTCTCACTTGGTTAACACTTGCATGCATATTTTTCATCCTGCTATTTTCAGTCAGGTTTTTTTTATTAGATCTGAAGTGAGTCTCTTGAAGATATAACATAGTTAGATCTTGATATAGATCATGATATAGTTTTATTTTCATTTTGAATGATACTTTTACTGGATATAGTATTCTTGCTTAGACTTTTTTTATTGTTTTAACTATGTTATCCTCCTCGCTTCTTGCCTGAAACATTTATGTTTATAAATTTACTGGTAATCTTGCAGAAACATGCATATAAATAACATCATCTCTTTTTTCTTCCTGCATTTCAGATTCTCTTCTTGTCTGTGACTTTCAAAATGTCGTTTATGTTGTGTGTTGTTAGAAATCTCTTTGTGTTAATCTTAGTTGAAATTTGCTGAGCTTCTTGATTTTCTTATAGGTTTTATTAATGTTGAAGTGCATGTTAGTCTTGTTTGGTACTTCTCCACAATTTTTTTTTGTGTGTGCTTTTTATCTTTTTATTGTTTCCTTTTTGTTATTTCATTTTGTTTTATTTCCATTTTACTCATTGAGCATTATTGAGATGCTAATTTTGATTTTTTTAGGATTTTAATAGATCTAGACTTTAATTCAGATTGTCTTAGGTAATTTTTACATCTCTTTTAATAATTTCTAGATACTCCTTTTTTATCTTTGAACCATATTATCTTGATGTTTTGTATACGTTGTAATCTTAGGTTGCAATTTGTATAATAAAAAACGACATGTCAAAATTTTTAAGTGGCTCTTCTCTGGGGGAATATGATATCAATTTTTTAGACTAGAGATTCTTGGAGTCTCTCAAGGTTGTTCTATGGTTGTTTTTTCTGGGCTTGTGTGTTTTTTAGTTAAAAAAGATTCCCCATTTTAAAAAATTCTTTTCTTTTTTTTGATTCGGAGTTTCACTCTTGTTGCCCAGACTGGAGTGCAATGGCGCATTCTTGGCTCAGCACAACCTCCACTTCCCAGGTTCAAGTAATTTTTCTGTCTCAGCCTCCAGAGTAGCTGGGATTACAGGTGCCTGGCACCATACCTGGCTAATTTCTGTACTTTTGTTAGAGATGAGATTTTACCATGTTGATCTGGCAGGTCTTAAACTTCTGACCTCAGGTGATCTGCCCTCCTCAGCCTCCCAAAGTACTGGGATTACAGGCATGAACCACCACTCCTGGCCATTCCCCATGTTTCTTATTGAGGTACTGTAGTCACTTGCTGTACCCATTATCTGTCTGTGATACTGAAGTGTTTCTTCTCTTGTAATGGTCATTTACCTTTGGTCTCAACTGTCCAAAACTGTCAAAGTATCCCACTTTTCCTTTGAACACTGTCATGGAATATAGGAATTAATCTTTGGTAAGATCTCAAAAAGTCAGAAGCATGGACACCTGTGGCACTATTTTATTTATTTTTGGAGGGGGATTACAGGAGTTGGTAGTCTATTTAAAGTGATCATGGGATGAAGAGTGGCTGTGGTGGGTAAATATGAAATATTTTTATTATACTTTTATATGGTTCTTGGCATTTTGCTCATTTGGGGTGCTGTAAATGCTTAACTGGTTCTTAGACTTCTCACAAAGGTATTTTGGTCAGTATATTTCTGTTAAGTTTATATGTCTATAAAGGAGTTAGAACCTGTGGCATTTTATTGTGTCACCTTGTAAATGTGTTTTGTATAATTTTATATTTGTAAAGTATATGTGCCTGAGTCTAATGAGGGAGAAATTTTGTTCTTCTTCTTCTTCTTTTTTTTTTTTTTCCAGCTGGCTCTTTTCTTTTTACTGCAGAGATATTGCCGGAGCACGACATAAAAGATTCATTTCAAAAAGTGATTCTGAGAAAATATAGAAGCTGTGACCTGAATAATTTACATTTAAAGGAAGACTACCAAAGTGTGGGTAATTGCAAGGGACAGAAAAGCAGTTATAATGGCCTTCATCAATGTTTGCCAACTACCCATAGGAAAACCTGTCAATATAATAAATGTGGCAAAGCTTTTGAGTTGTGCTCAATCTTCACTGAACATAAGAAAATTTTTAGCAGAGAGAAATACTACAAATGTGAAGAATGTGGCAAGGACTGTAGGTTCTCAGATTTTACTAGAAATAAGATAATTCATACTGCAGAGAGATGCTACAAATGTGAAGAATGTGGCAAAGCCTTTAAAAAGTTTTCAAACCTTACTGAACATAAGAGAGTTCATACTGGGGAGAAACCCTACAAATGCGAGGAATGTGGCAAAACCTTTACCTGCTCCTCAACCCTTATTAAACACAAGAGAAATCATACTGGAGACAGACCCTACAAATGTGAAGAATGTGGCAAAGGCTTTAAGTGCTTCTCAGACCTTACTAATCATAAGAGAATTCACACTGGAGAGAAACCCTACAAATGTGGAGAATGTAACAAATCCTATAGGTGGTTCTCAGACCTTGCTAAACATAAAATTATTCATACTGGAGAGAAACCCTACAAATGTAATGAATGTGGAAAATCTTTTAAGTGGTTCTCGGCCCTGAGTAAACATAAGAGAGTTCATACTGGAGAGAAACCCTACATCTGTGAAGAATGTGGCAAAGCCTTTACCCGCTCCTCAACGCTTATTAACCACAAGAGAATTCATATGGAAGAGAGACCTTACAAATGTGAAGAATGTGGCAAAACTTTTAAGTGCTTCTCAGACCTTACTAATCATAAGAGAATTCACACTGGAGAGAAACCCTACAAATGTGAAGAATGTGGCAAGGCATCGAGCTGGTTCTCACACCTCATTAGACATAAGAGAATTCATACTAGAGAGAAGCTCCACAAGTGTTAAAAATGTGGAAAAGCCTTTAACAAGTCATTATATCGTGTTCAACATCAGAGATTTAATAATGAATGCAGTATAAATGTTAAGTCTGTTGAAGAACATTTAACATCTTGGAGGATCGCTTTAAGAACTTGCTTCATAATGTGAGTGCTTTTGTGTTGGGTGCATATGTAGCCCTTTACTATTATGCAATGCCCTTGTCTTTTTTTTTTTCTTCCTTTTTCTAATTTATGTTGATTTAAAGTCTGTGTTTTCAGAAACTAGAATTGTGACCCCTCCTTTTTTTCTGTTTTCTATTTGCTTGGCAGACTTTTCTTTTTCCCTTTATTTTGAGCTTTTTTATGATGGGTGTCTCAATTACAGCATACCAGTAGATCTTGATTCTTTATTCAGCTTGCTACTCTTATTTAATTGGGTCATTTAGTCCATTTACATTTAAGGTTAGTATTCATATGTGTGGATTTGGTTCTGTCATTATGATCTTACCTGGCTATTTTACACATTTGTGTATGTGGTTGCCTTATACTGTCAGTGGTTTGTGTACTTTAGTGTGTTTCTGTAGTGACTGGTAATGGTCTTTTTCTCATTTAGTGCTTTCTTCAGAAGCTCTTGTAAAGCAGGTCTTGTGGTAACAGATTTCCTCAGCATTTGCTTATCTGAATAGGATCATATTTATTTTTTCCTTGTGAAGCTTACTTTGGCTGGATATGAAATTCTGGGTTGGAATTGATTTCAGCTGAAAGGTTTGTTGTTTGATGGGCTTTTTTTTTTTTTTTTTAAGAGGTGACCTGGTCTCTCTAGCTGCCTTTAACATATTTTTTTCTTTCATTTTGACCTTGGAGAATCTCATGATTATGTGTCTTGGGGATGACCTTCTCGTGGGTTAGGGTTAGGGGTTCTCCACATTTCCTGCATTTGAATGTTGGTCTCTCTATCTAGGTTGGGGAAGTTCTCATTGATGATATCCTGAAATATGTATTTCAAGTTGTTTTTATTCTCCCCATTGCTTTCAGGCACTCTCTTTAATCACAGATTTGGTTTCTTTATATAATCCCATATTTTTTAGAGGTTTTATTCATTCCTCTTTTTTTCCCCACTATTGTCTTATTTTGGAAAAGTAAGTTTTGAAGCTCTGAGATTCTTTCCTCTGCTTGGCCTATTCTGCTGTTAATAGTTGTGATTACATTATAAAGTTTTTGTATTGTGTTTTTCAGCTCTATCAGGTTGGCCACATTTTTCTCCAGACTGGCTGTTTTTTTTCTGTCAGTTTCTGTAATTTTTTTCTCCCTTCCTTGCATTGGAATGCAACTTTTGTAGCTCACTGAAGTTTGTTTCTGTTCATATTCCGAATTCTACTTCTGTCATCTTAGGCCTTGCTGGCAACGTAATTTGGTCATTTGGATGAAAGAAATCATTCTGGCTTTTTGTGTTTTCAACATTGTTGCATTGATTGTGTCTTTGCAGGAATATCTTTGAGGTTGCTGACCTTTGGGGTTTGGGGTTTTGTTAATCCTATTTGATTGTCTTGGGTATTTGTGGTATAAGGTGGATTCAGCTGACAGGCTTTGTTCTTGGGAGTTTTTTTTTTTTGTGTGTGTGGTGGTCGTGGTGGTGGTGGTGTGTGTGGAGGAACCAATGCTTAGCTCACAACTCAGAGGCTGTATACTTTATTTCTGGGCGACATGTATTCAGCCCCAACTGTGTTCTCTGGCTCCTTGAGATTTGGAGTCCGCCACTCTGTGGGACTAAGGTACCACAGCTGCAGCAGAGTGCTAGTGGATATGGGGTTTCTGCCTGTCTTTGGGCATTCACCTCAGTGGCAGATGCAAAGCAGCTGGGAGGGGAGTGAGGGATACTGCTGGAGACTGTGTGCTGTTTCACTAAAGGTGCTGGGGGCAGGATGCTGGCCAGTAAAGGTTTTCATACCTTCTCTGTGTCCCCCAAAAAGGAGTGATTGTTCAGTGTGTGGGAGGATACCCTGTTCTCCACACAGAGTTAGCACAAAGGCAGGGGTGGGACTTCCTCTCTGCTCACCAAAGCTTCATCTATGATGGCAGTTGCTGTGGGTGGCAGGGGCATACTGTGTTCCCATTTGCTGGTGGGGCAAGCAAAGCCAAACCCTCCTTTGCAAACATGTGCCAGCAAAGTAATATGAGAAGGTGCCATGGTCATGGAGAAAACTGCAGTATGGAGAAGAAACATGTGGGTTGGTAGTCATAGGGGCTGCCTTGCTGGAGCTCTTCATGGGTCAGGCGTGGCCCGGCCCATCAGTGCAGATGCTGTAGTATGGGCTCCCAAGGTACCTGAGACTGCCCTGTAAGCATCTGTGGCCACACTGGGTCCCTGGGAGAGGTCAGCAGACCAAGGAGTGCTCAGTTGGACCAGCTTCTTCTGATTTGCAAAACCATCCTGCAGCAATTAGGTCCAACAGTTCCCCTAGGGCTAAAGCCTCTTATGGACAAAGTTGAACCTAGATAAATGGCCATCACTGGTCAGTTTACTACAGATACTCTTGCACTGAACCCTGTGGGCACCATATGAACTGGCTGCTTTCCCACCTCTTTGCTTGTCATCTGGGGGCTGCATCTTAGAGAGATGTAGGACAGCAATCAGTGCAGTCAGCCCAGGATTGAGGAGCTGTGCTTCGGGCCAAGTTAGGGGATCACTGTCTGGTAATGAGTAGTGGGTAATTTGTGGGATCCATGGAGGATGGACGGGCCTCCTCTCCTTGGTAAACTTGCTTGAGGTATGAATAAGGCACTTAGTGTTTTGGATTTTTTATTAGTCTGACGGTAGCAAGGACAGTTCTATAGAGGCAGTGGCAGAAGTATTTTCAGTTTCCCCTGGAGGCTCTGTCCACGGAGCCACTAAGTTGCTTCTGGCTCAGTAGCTCTGGCAATGATTGGCTAGTGGCCTAGGCCTGGAGAACCTGCTCAGTGAGAATATGAGAACAGACACTCATGTAAGTCTGGCCACTTTTTTGAAGGGCTGCGGCAGTATGCTGTTCTCCACTGCAGTTTCTAGTCGCCTCAGATTTTCCAGTGCCTGAGGTCATCACCAGTGAATGCTGCAAAACAGTAACAATGGCAGCCTTCCCTTTTCTTTGGGAGCTCTATCCCAGAGAGGCATAGACCTGTTTCCAGCCCGAATGCACCTGTAGGAGGTAGCTGGAAACCCCTGTTGAAAGGTCTTACCCAGTGAGGAGAACATAACTGGGGACCCACTTACGAAAGCAGTCTAGCCACATCTTCAAAGGACAACGCTGCTGTGCAGAGGCACCACTTCCACCTTCAGTTTATTTGGACGCTCTAAAGCCAGAAGGTTGGAACAGCTAAGTCAAACAAACAGCAAAAATGGCAGCTTGCTTTTCCCTCTAGGAACTGTATCCCAAAGAGGTTTCAAAACTTTATCAACCAGGCCGGGCGCGGTGGCTCAAGCCTGCAATCCCAGCACTTTGGGAGGCCGAGGCGGGTGGATCACAAGGTCAAGAGATCAAGACCATCCTGGTCAACACGGTGAAACCCCGTCTCTACTAAAAACTACAAAAAATCAGCTGGGCATGGTGGCACGTGCCTGTAATCCCAGCTACTCAGGAGGCTGAGTCAGAATTGCCTGAACCCAGGAGGCGGAGGTTGCGGTGAGCCAAGATCGCGCCATTGCACTCCAGCCTGGGTAACAAGAGCGAAACTCCGTCTCAAAAAAAAAAAAACAAAAACAAACAAACAAACAAAAAAAAACTTTATCAACCAAAGAGCACTGGTGGTAGGAGCTAGAGACCCTGGTTGGGAAGTTCTTTCCAGTGAGGAGGAACAGGACTGGGGACTTGCTTTAACAGACAGCCTGGTCATGTCTTTTTAGAGCACCTTTACTGTGCTGGGAGATCCCTTTCTGCCCCCAGCTTGGGCTCTTTAAAGCCTGAAGGCTGGAATGGCTAAGTTGCCCAAGCAGCAAAGGTGGGTGGCCCACTTCTTTTTTTGGTAGCTCCATTTCAGGGAGGTGCAGTGCTGCTTCCAATGGTTGACTGGAATTCTAAGCCAGTAGTTCACTGTGGAAGTGAGTCCTATAGACCGTCACTGCTCAGACCCCTGGATCCTACCTCTTTCCTATGGATATGTACAGGGGTGTAACCTGTTTTGCTGGAGTTGCAGCCACTTTTTCTGGGAAGCCAGATTATCTAAGGCTCTTGAATCTCTGCACAGGCCTGAGCAGCTTCTTTGCTGAGACTCAGTGAAGCTGTGTGTGTTAAACTGAAAGCCTTGGTAAAGTGGGTTCATGAGGGTATCTCCTGACTTGAGGGTTGCAAAGATCTGTGGGAGAGCCATGGGTTCCCAGGGTCACACATGCACTCACTACTTTACTGGGTGGGGAGGTTCCATTGGTTCCATGTTCCCGGGTGGTCCGTTGTTCTGCCTTGCTTTACTCTGTTCTCCATAAGTTAAGTTGTTTCTTTGATTAGTCCAAATGCAAGTACCTGTATGTTTTAGTTGAAGGTGCTGTATTTATGCACACCTTGCATTCCTCTCTGTGAGAACTACATAGTCTAGCTGCTTCTAGTCAGCAATTTTGATCACTTTCTTGTAAAAGGAACCTACTTTTTTATATTAAAATAATACATTTTCAAAAGCTAATATTGATGTAATTTAACTCTTACATTTAATGCTGTGTCTTCATTTCTAGAATTTATGTGAAAGAATATGGTCTGTGGTTGCCGCATCAGAGTTAATGAGAGGTTCTTCTAGATTAAATGAACAAAGTTGTATACCTTTCCATGGAAGAGTAAGAAAACTGAAATCTAAGATACATGAAGAAATTATAAGTGGAAAGGCCACTTAGTGGTTGGTTTACAACAGTATCGTAAGTGACAGGATAGGTGTGTGGTAAGTGATCAGGATAACATTCTGCATAGTAAGAGAAAGAGTTTGAATTTTAGAAGGAAATTTGCTTTACCATTTGCAAATTAGGGTAACTAAAATACAGTGAAGTTCCAAATGCCTTTTTAATGCAATGTGTGAACTTAATTTTTCATAAACTAAAATTATTGTGTTAAGGCTATTTTACATTGAATGTGTATCTTGCCACTGATGTTAACTTATCCCAGCTTACCCAAGATTATAGATAACAGATGGTAACAATATACTATTGGGTGACAGTGGAATAACCTCTCTCCTGATTCCTTTGTCAGTGGTCTTTAACTTAAAATGATTTGGAAGATATGGTTTCTACAACTTACATTGTTGTTTTTCTTGTAACTACAGGTGATTATGATGGTTGTAATGAAGATTATTTGAGTATAATGGAGCTGTGTGTTTCTGAATTCTGAACAACTGTTTACAAAATTTTATCCTTTTTTGTTGAACATATAACTTGTCTGCTAAACACACACAGATTTTTAGTTTTGATTTACATGGATTTAAATAACAGATATGTCACTGTAAACTTTAGGTGTAACAGATTTATACAGACAGTAATCATATTTGTTTATAGTTGTGTGCCTACTTTGAGAAG
This sequence comes from Sapajus apella, assembly GCF_009761245.1. Taxonomy (NCBI): domain Eukaryota; kingdom Metazoa; phylum Chordata; class Mammalia; order Primates; family Cebidae; genus Sapajus; species Sapajus apella. Next base: position 543,941 of record NW_022437086.1, on the reverse strand, counting down.
AAAAATATTAGAATAAAACATAACTTTGCACGTGTTGATAACTTACCAGCAAACCAGAAACTTCAGATATTTTGAATGCAAATCTATTAAGTTCATTTAACTGAAATGTTATTGCTCCTGGCTTAGAGTCATCTTGTGCAAATTCTCTTTTTTGTTGTTGTCTGTTTGCCTGTTTCTCACCATAGACATATTATTTTTGTCTAATTTTATAAAACATTTTGTATAACCCCTCAGATTATGAAAGTGATAAAGTTTAATGATATTCACAAAATAATTTTCACACTTGAATAATTTCAATGCATGTTATTTCCTATGTTTTATATTTTGTTTCAATTAGATAATGCTGTTTAATCCAATTTTCATTCAGTTATTGTTTCCTTTATAAAATTGACATAATTGAGTCTATTAAATTTATTAGATCAGTTTATTCAAGTAAACAGTTGAACGTTTAAAAAGTCATTCGTTCTTTTTGGCATATATGTGAAGTAAACAAATACAGTATTAGCTATGTAATAGAACTAATTATTAGAAATACTGTTTTTGAAATTAATTTGTGGTCTCAGGTGAAAAATTGAAAATACCTATGGTAAAGAAATGAAATTAATTCTGCATATGAAGAGAGCATAATTGTACCCGTGCTGCATAGTTAACTCTCACAATTGAAACCAGATGAAGAGATGAACATTCTAGCAAGAGTAAGTGAAAACCTTGTAAAAGTTTCAGATTGTTTTTCTACAACTAAACGTATACTGAGAGAGGTAGAGAGCAAGGCTGTGCAGTCAAACCTGGAATTGCTGACACATGTTAAGAGAGTGCCCCACAGATATCAAAATGTAAAATGCCTTGAACTCTTTTCATTTAGAGTAACAAAATGTGGTTTTAGTGTTCCTGCTCTATATTCTGTCTTAGAATTATCAAGCCATTTTTTAGATTTTTGTTTTTTAGATGGAATCTCTGTCACCCAGGCTGGAGTGCAGTGACGCAATCTTGGCTTACTGCAACCTCTGCCTCCTCGGTTCAAGCACTTCTCCTGCCTCAGCAGACTTCAGGAGCCTGCCACCACACCTGGCTAATTTTTGTATTTTTAGTAGAGACAGGGTTGCACTGTGTTGGCTGATGGTCTTGATCTCCGGACCTCATGATCCCACCCACCTTGGCCTACCAAATTGCTAGGAATACAGACATAAGCCACTGCACCCAGCCTTGATTCTAGATCTTGACACAGCACATCTTCAACTTCAACTTCTATACTGTCTCTGAGGATAGAAAACCTGGGTGATATGGAAGAACAAAACCAATCATTTGTTATAAGCCAAGGAGATTTTATTTCTGCCTGTTGCCCTGGGCTCTCAGAAGTGTAGTTCTGGCAGACATTACTGGAAGGTAGAAGTGGGAAACAAGCCTAAATAAAAATTTGGTGTGTGCAAGACTGGCTTCTTAGGAACTGGCAGGATCAGCCTTCAATTCTGGGTAGATTTTGGGCAATTGGGTGATATGTAAAGAGTGGTATGTTGCATCAGGCCCTAAGAATACCCAGCTTCTGCCAGTAGTAAAACCCAGTAAGATCTGTATTTTTTTGGACTATAAATCAGGAGATTTAAAAAATATAAATGATAGGCTTGTTCTATATATTCTTAATGATTCACAAGAACTGTTTGGCCTTATTTCTATACTGAAGCAGACTCTGAATGCCTTAAAATCTGTTCATTATTAAATACTGAAAGACCAAAAACAAGTAAATGAATGTTTTAGTTTTTATAGGTAATTCAGCCAGTATATTTATTTTTTCTCCTAAATTTTTGGCAACTATAAAAGCATGGTCATAATGTCTCTTTTATAGATACTATGAACATCAATTGTTTTGATCTCAAGATATTTGAGAATTACATTACCCAACATGTCCAATACAATGTTTTTTTTTTTTTTTTTTTTTTTTT
>NW_022437086.1:490507-541904 GCF_009761245.1 Sapajus apella | reverse complement strand
CCTCCTGGGTTCAGGCAATTCTCCTGCCTCAGCCTCCTGAGTAGCTGGGATTACAGGCACGCACCACCATGCCCAGCTGATTTTTTGTATTTTTAGTAGAGACGGGGTTTCACTATGTTGACCAGGATGGTCTCGATCTCTTGACCTCGTGATCCACCCGCCTTGGCCTCCCAAAGTGCTGGGATTACAGGCGTGAGCCACCGCGCCCAGCAATACAATGTTTTTAAAAAAGTTGCCTATTTAAAAATTCTGTCAAATTTGAATTGCATACCTAGCTAAATTTTTTTTAAGATTGAGGATAAGATATAAAATAATTCATACAAGTAATATAAATTAAGTTTACTTACTAAGAAATTTAATTACATTTTAAATAGATTGCTTTCATTTGTTAATATTTGTGTCACATATATTTAAGATTTTGCCTCTAAAACAGGTAACAATTTGAAAAAAGAACAAAATTCAATGATTGGCATGAAAATAAATGGTTTGTATGATGCCCTAATTAAAATGATGTAAAGCATAAAAATCTTAATAATGGTATTTTCTGCACATTACTATTTCAGAGTTCCTTTTGCCCAGAAAAGTGTAAAAACAATTAACTATGTTCTTGAGACTCTCTTACTGATTTTGCCACTTAGACTCCAGCACAGGCCCAGGGTTCCCTAGGTATTTCTTTCAGAAGAACATCTAATGGAAATGAAGCAGAAGACCATGGTGCAGGTTGCAGAAACAGTAGGCCCTTCTTGGAAGTCCAGGAAGGGGCTATGGGCACCATCCTAAAAAGTGGTCCTGGAGCTTCAGTGAGCCCTCCTGCCTGCAGGGGTCTCATGGAGTCTTGGGGGAGGCCAGCCTAGGTGCTCTGTCCTGTCCCTGGCCCTTGAGTCCTGCCTCACCTGCTATCATCTTTTTTCACAAAGAAAGCAGATGGCACCCCCCTCCCCCAGTACAGCCCCAGTAAAGGAAGGAGATCAAGAGAGTCAAGGCCCAAGCCCATCTTGGCACATTAAGTGACTTACTGATGAACTAGTCAGTAAGTTAGAGCAGAATGTGCTGCTGTAATCTGAGATCACATTCTAGGAAGAAACCTGAGTGGCCCCTGCCTGAGGCTTTGTACTGGAGGAAGGATGGACAGGATAGCGTGTGCCCCTAGCCAACCTGGAGAGACATGGGCTTGGGAAGAAGAGACAATAAGAGTGGCATACAGCAGACATGCTGAGGAATCAGATGGACACAGAGGGCTAGGAATGAAGAGTCCCTGAGGGGTGAACCCTCTCAGGACCCTGAACTCAGTCCAGAGATTCCCCAGCCTTTTGAAGCACAGGCTTGTACCTGGAGCTGCAGGGTGGGTGCTGTGCAGTAGCCTGGTAAAATTGGGGTGAGCAGTCACTGAAGGGCTTTCATGCCCCCCCCCTTTTTTTTTTTTGGATGAGCAAATTGAGCCCCCAGAGCCACAAGCCAGGAAAGGCAAAGTACTGACCTTAAGCACTTTTTTTTTTTTTTTCTTCACTGGCTCCCATAAGCCTCAGACGTCCCTGAGCTTGCCTTGTAGAAAAAGATCCTTCTCTTGTGAGTGTAGACACAGAAGCAACCAGTCTTGTGTGGTAACCCCACCCACAATCACTTTTTGTGGGCCCACCTGCATCTCCTCACTCCACTGGCCTGTGAAACCCAACTGGAATTCCAGAATCCAGAATGCACACTTGGTTCTAGAACCAGAGTTCTGCACCCAAGCAGAGCTGAAGTCAGCCAGTTAATTCCATGGCACAAGGTCCAAATTAGAGAACTGACTTGACTGTTCAGCTGCAGCCAGGCAGTGTATGTACTGTTCCAAGCAGGTCCCATTCTCTTCCTGCCTCAAATTATTTCACCTGCAACTTGTCATTTGTGCCAGCTCTTTCTCTAACCCACACATCCTATGGTTTTTGAGATTCCTCTGAAGACTGCATGAACCAAGGATTAAGGGTCACAGTGCTGTAGTCTGCTCTCACGGTGCCAGGAAGAGAGCTCTCTCACTCTACCTTGACACCTAAGAGTTATGTCTAAATAATACCAGTTCTAGGTGGAGGTCTGTCATACTCAGACTCTTCTATGGTCTCCATGCCAAAAGATATGTTAAAGTGACAAGGAAAATAAGACACAGACCTGGCAGTTCTGCCTTTTAAAGGGCAGCCTCAGCCTGGTCACCTTGAACCACAATTTCAGGGTCTGGTTCTGCATGTCCCACCTTGGAAAATAGTGAAACTGGGGTCCCAGGATAGCATGGTCCGATGAAAATCTGGAGAACGGACATCTCAGCAGCCTATACACACCCAGTCACACCCGGAACAGGAACAGACCCTACCAACTAAGCCGTCTCATTACCTAAGACAACTGTACCATCAATGTGCACACATATCAGGCCCTTTACATAAACTGTCAACCCAACAATTCAAGAAAACACAAAACCTTTTAAAATCTGTCCCAGGAAGAACCTCCACTTGCAAGCTAAAAAATCTAGTAGTGGCCAACCTGGAGATTATTCTTTATCTGTGAGCAATATCTGAGATCCTGGTCTGTCCCATCCTGTGGTATGGGAGACAGGCCACACGAGATTTTTTATTAAAGGAAAGCTGACAGGTGAAAGGTTCAGAAAACGTGCTAAATTAAATGCTGTACAAATTGCATGCTTTTTGCAAGTGGACGTGGTTATCCTGCTAACCCCACTGACACCTGACTTTCTCCCTTCCGTAAGTCCCCAGTAGAACTCCCTATCTCGTTCACTGGTTCTTAGTCTGTTTTTGACATCTTTAACCTGGTACCATTTTCTTGGAAATTGAATTTGACACAACTTACCCCATAGTGAGGAAGGATTTCAGGTTCTGCTCAGTATACTTCAAAACTCACCAAGGCATTAGCTATACAAAGATGCAGTTGTTCTCTTTACCACTCGTCATCCAGGCCTCTTCCTTAGATGTACAATCAGTGAAATACTAGGAAAGATGAAAAAGAAATACATTGTTTTCTGAAGCAAGATGAATGCCAGAATAGGTGGTGACCACTTGGAAAGCAAAAGGTAGCATTCCTCTCCTGTGTGCAGCCCTCAACTTTTGTCATCACTTTCTGGCTTCAGTAATAGGTTTTGAGCTCCATCCTGCCTCTGGAGAAACCAGGGGCCCTGGGAGGTAAACATCTTCACTTAATCCTGGTGCAACAAAGCTTTCTCTTGACAAATATGACCTCTGTGATCGTGAGCTTCTAAGCAAACTGGACAATGCATAACCAGAAAACCTATGAAAGGGAGATGAGTAGGTCTGAGGAAATCAATTTCCCACTTTTTCCCTCGGCAAGTTCAAACAACTGTGGTGGTAGACAAATGTGGAGAAGAGGACAACATACTATAGCTCCTCATCATGTGAGTTTACCACCAAGAGTTTTTAATCCTAGCTGTGAGAACTCCAAATTAAAATCTGAAGTTATTTCACTGGGCATCTATTAATGATTGATTGTACAACATTTTGTCTATCATACTGAGGTGTCTTCACTGAGGATTTTCCCATTGAACATTGATAAAGACTGGAAAAGGAAAATAGCAACTCCATGAAATCATTAAACAGTGGAGAAATGTTCATCTCATTAGCACTTTTGCACATATTTGCATGTATACCTATAAAACTGACATTTTCACAATTATATGTCAAGTTTAAAAACATACATACTTTTTGGCCTCACATGGTGGCTCACACCTGTAGTCCCAGCACTTTGGAAGGCTGAGACGGGCAAATCGCTTGAGGTCAGGAGTTCAAAACCAGGCTGGACAACATGATGAAACCCTGTTTGTACTAAAAATGGGGGAAAAAAGGCTGCAAGTGGTGGCGGGTACCTGTAATTCCAGCTACTTGGGAGGCTGAGGCAGGAGAATGACTTGAACCTAGGAGCCAGAGGTTGCAGTGAGCTGATATTGTGCCATTGCACTGCAGCCTAGGTGACACAGCAAGACACTAAAAAATGAGTATTTTTTCTGTTTTAACAACAAAAAGACACATATTGTCCAGACGTGCCCTGATGGAGTGAAGTGGTTGTGGAGTTTGCCCTGGGAAAGAAGAGTCGGTGTCCTGGATTATGTGTGGGGAATCCATCGGGACACAAAGAGGTAGTCAGGACCTTGGCCGAGCAACACTGAGGCTTTCAGGGGCCTTCTGAAAGCAGCAGAAATGGCCCATGACACTGAATGCTAGATGGGCCTGTAACAATGAAATATCTGCCCAGGGATCTTAGCAGCCCTACTAGGAGGCCCTGACAATACCCTGGATTGGCGACTACTTGGGTTAGAGTGGCTGCCAGAGAGCCTCAACAAGCAAGAGTCTTGATCACTGTGGCTGGGCCAATTTAAAATTGCTCATCTCTTCTGTTTTACTAAACAAAATATAGAAAAATAAAGTAAAAAAAAATAAAATTTAAAAAAGTAATTGAAAAATAAGGATAAACTGAAAATAGAAAACTAAGGAGAAATGTAATTAATATCAGTAAAAATAAATGAAGATAATACAGTAAAATTAAGAAATAAACTGAAATAATTTACACTAAAGTTAAAAATTTAAGAATAAGGAGAAAATAAAAGTGGAGAAAAAATATGAAGGGATATAAATGGAAAAAGTTACAAACAATACAAATTGGAGAACATTTGACATGAGAATTTAATAAGAAAAAAAACTAGAAATTAAAAAATGAGTGCAAATAAAAAAGAATGGCAAATATACAGAGAAATAAAAGGATAGTCAACAAAACATTTCATCCAGCAATAGCATAATAGATAATATTTGTGATTACATATGGCGTGTTTTCTTTTTTTGTGGAGATGGGATTTCACCATGTTGGCCAGGATGGTCACAATTTCTAGACCTCGTGATCTGCCATCCTCAGCCTCTGGATTTCTCAGATTCAGTATTCTTTTCTAGGACTTCAACCTAAAGCTTGGAATTGGGGTTGGGACAAAAATGTGTCTCAGGGGATTACATGGACTTCTTATCATGAGCTGAATGCTAAGGTGAAGCTGTGGAAGTGAGTCCTCTTTACACAAGGGAGGGAAAAGAATGTCTGTGACCCACCTAGATAACTAGGGGCTATAGTTATGCTTGCTAAGATTTGGGTGGGCACCTTATTCCCATCACTTTGCAAGATAATTGTCCAGAACTAGAATATTAATCTACATTTTTACATTACCCTTCTCTTTTTATTTCTTCCGAGCTGCGGTTAAAGACTGCTAGTTGGTTTACAGGAATAAGCAGGGTTGGTCTAAAATGTAGGCAAAAACTCTAATGAGTTTGGAAATTAATGACAAATGTATGGTAAGTTTTGAGACATAATCTTTCCTATCCAGTCTCCTTTTTCGTTAAAAACAAATCATGATAGGACTGACTTGTTTGTGAAAGAAACTTGAGTCTTACATGGCCTGATTACCTGCATAGAGTACAGCAAGAATAATTATTTCTACATAGGTCTTTTTCATTGGCTTTGAAGGAACTCTGTTCCACAAGAAATTTCAGGTGGAACTTTCTCAAGTTAAGTCCAGCCATGGGTTTGTACCATCAAATACTTGTAAGTTGGGCATTCTCTCCTCTTATGATCCCAAGATAATCTTGGAGCTCGTGGGGCTGTCAGAAAGTGTTATTCTTTACTTACCACAGATCAGAAACCCGGCACAACAACTGTGTAGATGAGCTATGAAGCCAGTTTTTCCAAGGGGCATTGATTGGCTCTGCAAGTTGAGCTTGACTCCTTAAAGGGAAGCATACCATTTCAGTCAATGCCTTGGTAAAACAACCAGCTTCTCCAACTGTGTTCTGTTGCAAAAAAAAAAAAAAAAAAAAAAAAAAAAAGGATTACTATTGCACAGATGCAAACAACTGTATTACCATAAGATAAGAATACGCATAACTGTTTTTCAAATTGTGGAGAAGCCAGGCAGAGAGAGACAAACATGCTCCAAATTTTATTCACAGGAGTACACCTTACTCAAATATTAAAGATTGTAAATAACTCAAAAATAAGTTTCCTTTATTCTGGTAATTTCTGATTACAAGAATCAGTAATGTTACTGTGATATTGTGCTGGCCTAGAGCCAGAACCAGAGCAAAACTATTTTATAAAATGCAAAACTGTTTTTAGATAAGTTGAAATGGCTGCCCCATTCTCCTCACAATAACTACTGTCCTTGGCCTCTGTAAATAGAACTGCCAGTTTGTTCTTCAAAACTATGTAAAGCTGTTTACCTTTTCTTATCAGTAACTGCCAGAATTGCTAGCCTTTGCTTACCAGTAATAACTAAAATAAGCAGCCCAAGCTAATTCCATCCTGTCTTCTGTGACTTGTAATAAGTAATTAAGATCTGTGACTTCCACCAGTATCCAATGTATAAACTAACTTCTTTAAGCCACTTAGGTAACAATCGAAGTGACATGTCCTCTAGCCCTTGGAATGTCCGGAGACCCCCACCCTCATCTCTGCCCAGGAGGTGATTTACAGAATCCACTAGCCCTCGGAATGTCTGAAGCCTTTTCATCCCCATCCCTGCCCCTCACCCCCACTCCCAAGGTGGTTTTTCGGGTATAAAAAGTCTTGGCACCCTCCTTTCGACACCACAGGTTGGAGAGACGTGAGTCCTCCGTGGCCGCTGGCATAATAAATGACCCTGAAATCTGGCATACTTTTGTCTTGGTGTTAATTTCTATGCTCGGTCCAGTATAGCACATGAATATCAAATAAAACGAATTAACTGAATGCACTGGACTAATAGAAAACTGAAGTAATCTTTCTGACTTTTGCTTGTAATGTTGTATTTGACCGAGTGTAGAAAGTTATCACAAGACAAAAGTATGCCAGATTGCAGGGTCATTTATTATGCCGGCGACCACAGAGGACTCACGTTTCTCCAACCTGTGGTGGCAACAGGAGGGTGCCACGATTTTTTATACCCAAAAAACCACCTTGGGAGTGGGGGTGAGGGGCGGGGATGGGGATGAAAAGGCTTCAGACATTCCGAGGGCTAGTGGATTCTGTAAATTACCTCCTGGGCAGAGATGAGGGTGGGGGTCTCCAGACATTCCAAGGGATGGGGACTTTTGTCATTCTGTTTGTTACTTAAGTGGTTTACAGAAGTCAAGATAAACATTTGTTTACACATTATCTGGTTAAGGTGGAAATCACAGACCTTAGTTACTTATTACAAGCCACAGGAGCCAGGATGGAACTAGCTTGGGCTGCTTAGTCTGGCAATTGCCAGTAAGCAAAGGCTAGCAATTCTGGCAGTTACTGATAAGAAAAGGTAAGCAGCTTTACATAGTTTGCAGAACAAATTAGCAGTTCTATCTACAGAAGCCAAGGCCAGCAGTTATTGTGAGGAGAATGGGGCAGCCGTTGCAACTTATTTTAAAAACAGCTTTTTCTTTTATAAAATGATGTTGTTCAGGCTCTAACTCTAGGCCAGCTACAGCACAATATCACACGTGAACATTTTAGATCTTCATGAGTCCTGTATGTTTTTCCTCTATTCCAATGTCACAAGCTCCAAAGCTATCAGAAGCCTGAATTTGAGAGTACTTGTTAAAGTTCTACGACTGAATAAAAGCCATTATTTGAAAAAAGTCAAAACAAGACAGCAATTGCCTGTTTATAAAATGTTCAAGGTAGTTACAGTCAGAAACAAGATTGACAAAAATGTTTGGTTATTTCTGTGGTTTACAATAACTTAACAACCCTAATTGTGGTTGAAAGCATATACTTCAGACATTAGAATTTTAGAAATTTCATATAATTTTGGAACATGTGTTAATATTATTCACCAAAATATCTAAGGAATAGTGAACACCATTTTGGCAACTCCATATAACTAAACGTGATAAAATTCTGTTTATCTTTTTTGTGGATACTTCAAGAGTCCTCTTTAGCATCCAAAAGCCAGAAATTAGGAAAGATAATTTTGTAACTAAAGTTTGATTTTGAGAAGAATGTTACATATTAGGGGTTTAAAACACTTGATATTATAAAGTTTCAGATTACCATAAATTACTTATTTAACCAAAATGATTGTTCAGAAATGTAGAAAGCAAAAACCTTTTATAATTTACTAATTTTGCTAAAGAACACATTTGTGCCTTACAAATATCTTGTGTTTTTATTTCAGTGCTCGATTTACAAAAAAGATCCATATAATACCTTTTTGAATGTAATTAATGTTCACACACAGAATTTCTTTGGCAAGATTTATTTTTACAGTCTTTCCACAACTTATTTAAACTTTTAGCTTTATCTTATCTAATTCAAAAAAACTGTTTGACCCTAGGCAAGAATGTATATTTCCATACCTTCTTATAATGTTTTATTAAAAACACATTTTACTCCTTACACACCTCATATGTAAATCTACTTCCAGTGGCTTCAATTACATGTTATAATGGTAACTTCTAGCAATTTTAACTTTAAAGTCAAACCAGGTAAGTTTTAATTATGTGCTAGGTGCAGCCAAGGGTTTGACTCCTTTCAGCATAATTGAGGGTGTGGTTCATTCCATATGTCCTCAGGCCTTACCAATTGTGAAGCAAAGTAGAACTGTTCTCAAAAACAAACAAAAAGCAGTTTGTAACCTTAAAACATTTAGCAAACCTAGTATCTGACCTGCATGATTTAATCCACGTACTCATATATTGAAGACATTTGTGTTTTACCAGTTATCTTTAAAGCTGTTTTTATTTCTGAAAGATGAAAGCTATGTGAACTAAAACAGCTTTTATCTTCCCTTCAGAAAGTATTTTATCCAAGTGCTTATCATTCTTTAAATTTTTTAGAGCTCATTTTTTATAGACATCTCACACACAATACTTATATAATTACGCGGGCAGAAGAAAACCCAGTAGCCATAAGATTTTTTTATTTGCCATTTCTTGATTGAATTACTGGCCTTTCATGCATGCATTAGAGTGACAAGACAATATGAAACAAAAAAACTCAGTTGGCTGAGAAAAAACTTTTCCCAGCAAAAGAAGATCCCAGAAGAGAAAAACATAAAGGTCTTTTAAATATTCCTATAAGTTGGATATCCACTTTTAATTAAGTTGAGCATTCTTTAAGAAAATCCTTTTAAATTCTGTATTACCTGACTCTAGCAGTATCAAGCAGCCAATATTTTTGGCTTTCAAACTTTACCAAAGATAACTTATCAGGTTCTCAGAGGAAAAAAAACTTAAAAGTCAGTTTGTGAAGGGTAAGAGAATCAGCAAATGGCAACGGTTACATGCTGACATGAAATCTGAAGGGACTCATTCCCTAAGCCAGGATTAGACCTACAACACCATTGTAAGATGGCAGAGGCCAAAACAAAACATTGCCATGTGGTTACAGGTCATGCTCCTAAAAACTAAACAAGATGGAGGTATGCTGCAAAATTTTCTACCAATCATACAGAATGACATACAAAGCATGCCAGACTGGCCACAGCTCAAGACCAACCTCACAAATACACTTTCACAATTAAAACTCTACAAAAAAAAATATAGGCAGTGATTGTTGGGGTCCTAGCCCAGCAAAACATTTTCTAAGAAAAAAAATTCTTTTGCTTAAAAGTAAACTGCTGACAGAATGAGAAAAATTTTTTAAAAGGCTTATGTGTAGGGCAGGGAAGAAAATATTCTTATGCAAATGGGTTTCTTCAACAGAGAGAAAAACTTAATTGTTGTTGGATGAGACTTGATCCCTTGGCTAGTGAAGGTGAAGGCACCATGAATGTCTGACATTTTCCAGCCCAGAGGAGATGGGGATGAGGAGCCACCATTCTCCTGTCCATCCCATATGTCCCTGAGGCTGTTGGGGTGGGGTGGTACACAGTTTCCTCTACCCTTGGGAGAGGTCCAAGGATGAAAAGGCTTACAAACAAAAGAAAATAATTTTTTGGTTTACATTTTACCCTTCCTCAAGCTCCACATCTAGACACTGAAATGTTATAGAACTTTCTCCATTCAGCTAAAAGCAGGATCTTGTCACATGACCAGGAATGAATAGGCTAATAGACATACTGAATAGTGATGAGTAAAGTTTATTGGGCAAAAAGAAAAAAAAAAGCAAAGTGAGAGTGACTCTTTTAACAGGCCCCTACCTCACAGATTAATGAACACCAGGTCACCACATAGCAACTGAAGAGTCCAGGCTCAAAATGTGTAAATTTCCATGGCTCCACCTCCTTTTCCAAGTGCACAGGTGGGCATTATTCAGAAAGAAACAGGAAAGGTGGAGCTGCTTCTGAAACCAGCAGTCTAGTTTTTCAGCCTTCAGGCTGTTTTAGACTTGAAGGCGGAGTTTTGCCCAGGGCCCTTGACTGTCTTCTGTCTCCATCACTCAAAATGAGAAAAGAACAGTCTCTTTAACAAATGGGCTGGAGAATACCGAATGTTCAAATGATAAAAAATAAAGTTAAATCTTACCACAAGCGTAAACTTAAAATGAAGTGAGACATACTTTTTAAAGCTGTTATAATTTTTTCTTGAATTTCTTTTTCAGATAGCTTATTCTTGGCATGTAAAAATACTCCTAATTTTCGTATGTTAATTTGATATTCTGCCACTTTATTGAATTTCTTTATTAATTCTCAAGATTTTTAGTGTAGTATTTAAGTTTTGCTATCGAGACATTTATGTGATCTGCAAACAGAGATAATTTGACTTTCTCCTTTTTATTTGGATGTCTTTGTTTCTCTTGCATAAATCATCTGGCTGGGACTTCCAGTACTCTGTTGAATAAAAGTGGTTAAAGGAGACATCATTGTCTTGTTTCAGATCTTAATAAAAAGCTTTCTTTTTTTGTTGTTCAGTGTGATATCAGCTATTGGTTTGTCATATTTTGCCTTAACTGTGTTGAGTTATATATCATCTATACCTGATGGTACTCTTTTCCCAGGTTTATGTTTCAAGGATTTATGTTTATGTTTCATTATGGCATATCAGTTGTTTTAAGCACAAAGGCATGTTAAATTTTTGTAAATACTTTTTCTGCATCTATAACAAAAAATAAAGGTATCTAGCAGTAAACTTAATTAAAAAGATAAATACTCTCTACACTGTAAATTATCAAACATTGATTAAAATACTAAAAAATATAAAATATTTGAGATATTTTTTGTTCTTGAGTTATAAAAAATATTGGTAAAATGGCTATGCTACTCAAGGCAATCTACAGAGTCAATGTAAAGTCTACAAAAACACTTTTTTCACAGAAATAGAAAAAACAGTCCTAAAATTTATAGGGAACCAAAAAATCACCCCAAATAGCCAAAATAAACCTGTAAAAAAAAAACAAAGCTGAAAGCATCCAACTACCTGACTTCAAAATATACCACAAAGCTATAACAAGCAAAACTGCATGATACTCACATAGAAAACAGACATATAGACTGAAGTATCCAATGATCCCAGTAATAAATTTGTAAACTTATAGCCAAGTAATTCTTAAGTTGTTTAGAACACACATTTTTTTTTAAAAGACAATCTTTTAAATGAATAGTGCTAGGAAAACTGATTATTTGAATGCAGAGGAATACAGCTAGGTGCCTACTTATTACCATATTAAAACAACTTAATTAAAAATAAATAGAAGATTTAAATGTAAAACTCAAACTTATAAAACTATTTCAATAAAACAGAGAAATTCTTTATCAAATAGGACAGGAAAATAAATATTAAATAAGACCTCAAAAGCGCAGGCAACAAAAGCAAAAGCAGACAAGTGAAACTACCAGAATCTAAAAAAAAAAAAATTACATGGCAAAAATAATGGAGTGAAGAGACAACTTACAGTGTGGGAAAATATATTTGCAAAATATACATATGACAAGGGATAAACAGAATGTATAACAAACTTAATAAGAATTTAGTAATAGGCAAGAGACTTTAAGTGACATTTATCCAAAAAAGACATACAAGTGGCCAAGTACATGCAAAGATGCTCAACATTAATTATTACAAAAATGCAAATCAACAATAAAACACCAAACCACTCCAGTTAAAATGACTATAATCAGAAATGATATGACTCCCTTGCTAGCCCTTTCAACAGGAGGGATTTTGACATATTTCTGGGCATATCATTTAGGTGATATGACTCTCCTCTTCTGCCTGGACACTGCCCACAGGGGACATTGTGCCATACATGTGGGCGAAGCCTTCAAGTTATGCAACTTCTCTGCCAGAAACTTGCCTACGAGGAGAATATTAGAATATTTCTGCTTCAGCATTTAGGATATATGGCTGTCATGCCTGTTTCATTACCACAGAGTAAAATTTGAGATATACCTAGGCACAGCTTACAGCCATGATAATGACTCTCATATGTGGACCCCACAACTAAGACTAACTTTGCCTCTTGTAACTTGCTTTGCAAACACGAGTGATGTCTTAGATCTCTTTCTGGTTAAGAGGTTATAGAAGATTATAAGAGCCTCAGATATTTTATAAAAGCCTTGTCTTGTACAGAGAGTGTCATAACAGAACCCAACAGAAAGGTGAAATTGTGAGTCTCATATGCACACCCAGCTGACATAAAGACTCACCATCTCACATATATAAAACCAACTGTCACACATGAAAACAGGACAGGTGTGGTATTGTAAATCTCATTTCCGGAATATTCTGTCATTGTGATGGTGATACAAATCTTTGCTGAGCATGTGTGTGATTTGCCGCTCCAGATTGGTTCCAGCTCACATATGGAATTGTAATCTCGACCTGGGCCAACCTCTAGGTGATGTGACCCTCCTGCCTTGGCCCTTTTATCAGTAAGAATTGTGACATTTCACTGGATCAAACACGCAGGTGATATTACATTCTTGCCTGGGCCATGCCCGCAGACATCCCTGTGACATATCACTATGTCCACCACTTAGGTGATGTAACTCTCCTCTGTGGAATAGGCCCTGAACACAGGGTGTGGAAGTGACATATGGCTAAGCCAGGCACACAGGTGATGGTAATCTTTTTCCAGGTCTATGTTTCAAGGAGGGAATTGTGACATGTCTCTAGGCCTACAATCTAGGTGATGTGACTTAATGCTTGGGCTTCACTCACATAGAGCACTGTGACATAAAGTTAAACCTGCACCAAGCTGATGTACGGTGACAAAGTTAAACCTGCACCAAGCTGATGTAACTCTTTCACCTTGGTTCTGTCATAAGGGAGCCTTGCAACATATCTGAGGACCTAGCATCCAGGTGATGTGGCCCTTCTGCCTGGCTTCTGCCCATGTGTTATATTGTGACATTAAACATATACCTAAAGAAACATCTAGATGATACAACCCTCCTTTTCTACCTGAGTCCAGCTGACTGGGGACATTGGGGCATATCTCTGAGACCATGACCTAAGTGATATGACTCTCTTCCCCTGCCTGGGCCTTTACAATGGTGGGATTTTAACATACTACTGAGCCCAGCGTTTAGGTCATGTGACTACTTTTTTTCTGAACCATGCCTACAAAACTTTTTTTGATCTCTTGGAGCCAGATGATGTTAATCTTCTGCCTGAGTCTTGAATAAAGAGGGAATTATTGCATACTTGTGGGCCCAGCACCCTGATGATGCTACTGTCCTGCCTGTGCCCTAGCTACAGAGAGTATTTTGACATATTTTTGGCCCATTCTGTGGGTGTTTTGACTCTCATCTCTTGTCTAAGTTTTTTCACCTGTGCAATTTTGTCATATTGCTGGGTTCAGCACCCAGTTAATGTGAACCTCCTTTCTAGGTTCTGCTTAGAGATGGCATTGTGACATTTTGCTTGCCACATCACCTAACTGATGTTAATCTTTGCTATAATTTTTTGCCCACAAATGGGATTATGACATATACCTTACTTTAGTTCACAGGCATGATGATCAAACTTATATTGGGATTCAGGCAATAGAAGATATTTTGCCTCTCATCCCTAAGCTTCGGGCAATAGGTAAAATCCTGGGTTGCATATTTGTACAAAGCTCACAGAAGTTTACAACACAAACTCATATTGTATAAATTCCTTGGGTGGTACAGAGTTTCATAAAAAGGCCCATCAAAAAGTTAAGATTATGACTCTCAATTACACACCCAGGTGAAAGTAAAAGTTGTCACCATCCCACATTTAAAAGTCCACTCTTGAGGTACTGAGGCTAACAAATGAAAGAAGTATAAAGATGGAATTATGATGCTCCTATGTAGATCTGGCCACTAGTGCCATTGTGACCCATTTTTGCAACCAGCTCACAGGCATAAAAATGGGCCTCACTCCTGAACTCAGCTTAAATGAGAGATGTGGACTATTATACTAGGGTTTAAGGCAATATATAGGATTGTGAGTCCATATGAGCATGTGGGCCTCAGAGCAGCATGCAACTGTCATGCATACTGTATAAAGCCCTCAGACGTTGTAGAGGGTGTCATATGATAGCCCAGCCCAAATGTGACACTGTGACTCTCATATGCACACCAAGCTAACAGATAAAGATGTCACCCTCAAAGATGAGGAGATTGTGTGATATCACTCGGCCTAGTACCCAGGTGTTAAAACTTTTGCTCAAATTATTTCTCATGTGTGTATTGTGACATATCGTTGGGTCAGAGTCATTTTTTTTTTCTGAGATAGAGTTACACTCTTGTTGCTCAGGCTGGAGTGCAATGGGGTGATCTCGGCTCACTGCAACCTCCACCTCCTGGGTTCAAGCGATTCTCCTGCTTCGGCCTCCCAACTAGCTGGGATTACAGGTATGCACCACCACGCCCAGCTAATTTTTTTGTATTTTTAGTAGAGATAGGGTTTCTCCATATTGATCAGGCCGGTCTGGAACTCCTGACCTCAAGTGATCCGCCTGTCTTGGTCTCCCAAAGTGCTGGGATTACAGGTATGAGCCACCGCGCCCAGCCCAGGTTCTGCAATACTAGGAGTAATATCATCCTCTCCCTACCTGGATATTAGAAACAATATCACAGGGAGGGTGCACACTTTCTGCAATGTGGGGAGTAATATCATCCTCTCCCTCCTGGTTATTACAAAGAATGTCTCATGGGGGTTTACACCCCTTGCGATATTTGGGGTAACATAATCCTATTCTGCCTTAGATATTAGGAAGAATATCACAGGTGGGGTGTACGTCCCCTGCAATACTGGCAGTAATATTCTCTTCCCCCCAGGATATTAGAAACTATACACTTGCTGTGATATTGGCAGTAATATCATCTTCTCTGCCTCCAGATATTAAAAACAATATCACAGGGGTGGTGTACTATGATATTCAGAATAATATCATCTTTTTCCCCTTGGATATAAGTAACTATGACAGGGGGTGGGGTTATACACCCCCTGTAATATTGAAAGTATTATCATTATCTCCCCCCCAGATATTAGAAATAGTATCACAGGGCGGTTGTGCATCATGCAATATTGGGAGTAATAATGTCTCCCCCTCTAAATGTTAGTAACAATATCACAGGGATGGTGTTTACCCCCTGTAATATTGGGAACAATATCATTTTATCTCCCTCTGGATGTAAGAAACAATATCACAGGAAGGATATGCACCCCCTGCAATATTGAAAATAATATCATTTTCTCCACCCCTAGATATTAGAAATGGTATCACAGGAAAGTTGTGCATCCTTTGTGATATTGAGAGTAATATAATCCACTCCCCACCCTGGATATTAGGAACAATATCACAAGAAGGGTGTACACTCCCTGCGATGTTGGGAGTAATATCATTTTCTCTCCCTATGGGTATAAGGAACAATATCACAGGTGGGGTTATACACCCCTTGTGATATTGGAAGTAATATCATTCTTTCCTGACCTGGATATTAGAAACAACATCACAGAAAGTGTGTACACCCCATGCGATTTCGAGAGTAATATAAGCTTGTCCTTCCCTAGATATTAAAAACAATATCATAGGGGGTGCACAGCCCTTTCATATTGGGAGTGATATCATTCTCTTTCCCCTGAATATTAGAAACAATAGCAATGGGGAAATGTACATCTCCTGTGATATTGGGAGTAATATCATTCTCTTTCCTCCTGGATGTTAGGAACAATATCACAGGGGGAGGTAACCACTCTGTGATATTTGGAGTAATATCATACTCTCCCACCCTGCTTATTAGAAACAATATATGGGGATAAAATATCACCTTCCCCCCTGAATATTAGAAACAATGTCACCTGAAGGGTGTACACCCTTGTGATATTGGGAGTAATACCATCCTCTCCTTCACTGGATATTAGAAATAACATCATGGTGGGTTTGTACACCCCTTGTAATACTGGGAGTCATATCATTCTCTCCCCTTTGTAAAAACAGTATCAATCAAGCAGCTCCCTGACAACACAGACAGGCAAACCCACAAAGATGGGGAAAAAACACTGCAAAAAAGATGAAACCATCAAAGACCAGAATACCTCTTCTCCTTTAAGGGATCACAACTCCTCAACAACACAGGATCACATCATGACTGAGAAGAAGTGTGGCAAATTGACAGAAACAGGCTTCAGAAGATGGATAATAACAAACTTTTCTGAGCTAAAGGAACATGTTCTAACTCAATGCAAAGAAACCAAAAACCTTGAAAAAAGGTTAGACAAAATGCTAACTAGAATAATCAGCTTAGAGAAGAACATAAATGACTTGATGGAGTTGAAAAACACAGCATGAGAACTACGTGAAGCAAACACAAGTTTTAATAGCCAAATCAATCAAGCAGAAGAAAGGATATCAGACATTGAAGATCAACTCAATGAAATAAAAAGAGAAGGCAATACAAGAGAGAAAAAAGACTGAAAAGAAATAAACAAAGCCTCCAAGAAATATGGGATTATGTGAAAAGACCTAATCTATGCTTCGTTGGTGTACCTGAATATGATGGGGAGAACGAATCCAAGCTGGAAAACATGCTCCAGGATATTACCCAGGAGAACTCCCCAAGCCTAGCAAGTTAGTCCAAATTTCGAATTCAAGAAATACAGAGAACTCCACAAAGATACTCCTCAAGAAGAGTAACCCCAAGGCACATAATCATCAGATTCACCAGGGTTGAAATGAAGGAAAAAATGCTAAGGTTAGCCAGAGAGAAAGGTCAGATCACCCACAGAGGGAAGCCAATCAGACTCACAGCTGATCTCTTGGCAGAAACCCTACAAGCCAGAAAAGAGTGGGGGCCAATATTCAACATCCTTAAAAAAAGGAACTCTCAACCCAGAATCTCATATCCAGCCAAACTAAGCTTCAGAAGTGAAGGAGAAATAAAATCCTTTATGGACAAGCAATTATTGAGAGATTTTCTCACCACCAGACCTGCCCTACAAGAGCTCCTGAAAGAAACACTAAGCACGGAAAGGAACAAGTACCAGTCACTGCAAAAGCAAACCAGTTGGCAAAGACCAAAAATGCAATGAAGAAAATGAGTCAACTAATGGGAAAGAAAACCAACCAGTAACAAAATGGCAAGATCAAATTCACACATAATAGTAACATTGAATGTAAATGGCCTAAACACCCCAATCGAAAGACACAGACTGGCAAACTCGATAAAAAGGCAAAACCCATTTGTGTGCTGTATTCAGGAAACCCAGCTCATATACAAAGGCACACATAGACTCAAAATAAAGGGATGGAAGAAGATTTACCAAGCAAATGGAGAACCAAAAAAAAGCAGGTCTTAGAATCCTAGTCTCCGATAAAATGGACTTCAAACCAACAGAGATCAAAAGAGACAAAGGACACTACATAATGGTGAAAGGATCAATCCAACAAAAAGAGCTAAGTATCCTAAATATTTACACACCCAACATAGGAGCACCCAGATACATAAAGCATGTTCTTAATGACCTAAAACGAGATTTAGATTCCCACACCATAATAGTGGGAGTCTTCAAAACTCCACTGTCAATATTAGACAGATCAACAAGACAGAAAATTAACAAGAATATCCAGGACTTGAATGCAGAGCTGGACCAAGCGGATCTAATAGACATATACAGAACTCTCCACCCCAAATCCACAGAATATACATTTTTCTCACCACCACATTGTACTTACTCTAAAATTCACCACATCATTGGCAGCAAATGGCTCCTCAGCAAATGCACAAGAATGGAAATCATAACAAACTGCCTATCAGACCACAGCACAATGAGACTAGAACTAAGGATTAAGAAACACATTCAAACCCACACAACCACTGGGAAACTGAACAACTTGGTTCTGAGTGTTGACTGGATAGACAATGAAATGAAGGAGGAAAGAAAGATGTTCTTTGAAACCAATTAGAATGAAGATACAACTTATCAGAATCTCTAGGACACCTTTAAAACAGTGTCGAGAGGGAAATTTATAGCAATAAATGCCCACATGAGAAACAAGGAAAGATCTAAAATGGACACCCTATCATCAAAATTGAAACAGCTAGAGGAGGAAGATCAAAAAAACTCAAAAGCTAGCAGAAAACAAGAAATAACTAAGATCAGAGCAAAACTGAAGGAGATAGATACAAAGAAACCTTGAAAAAATTCAGTTAATCCAGGAGCTGCTTTTTTAAAAAGATCAACAAAATAGACCACTAGCCAGATTAATAAAAAAGAAAAAGGAGAAGAATCAAATAGATGCAATAAAAAACGATAAAGGGGATATAACCACTGATCCCACAGAAATACCAACTACCATCAGAGATTACTACAATCAGCTCTATGCATATAAACCAGTAAACCAGGAAGAAAAGGATCAATTTCTAGACCCTTGTACTCCACCAAGGCTAAACCAGGAGCAAGTTGAAACCTTGAATAGACCAATAACAAGGGCTGAAGTAGAGGCAGCAATCAATAGACTACCAACCAAAAAAAGTCTAAGTCCAGGCAGGTTCACAGCCGAATTCTACCAGATATACATAGAGGAGCTGGTTCCATTCCTTCTGAAACTGTATCAAACAATACAAAAGGAAGGAATCCTCCCTAACTCATTTTATGAGACAAAAATCATCCTGATACCAAAACCAGGCAGAGACTGAACTAAAAAAGAAAACTTCAGGCCAATATCCATGTTGAACATGGACACAAAAATCTTCAATAAAATACTGGCATACAGATTGCAACAGCATATCAAGAAGCTTATCCATGACGATCAAGTAGCTTCATCTGGGGGATGCAAGGATGGTTCAACACATGCAAATCCATAAACAATCCATCACTTAAACGGAACCAAAGACAAAAACCACATGATTATCTCAATAGACGGAGAGAAGGCCTTTGACAAAAGTCAACAGATCTTCATGCTAAAAACTCTCAATAAACTAGATATTGATGGAATGTATCATAAAATGATAAAATCTATATACGACAAATCTACAGCCAATATCATTGGGACAAAATGATCATTGGGACCATTGAACGGGCAAAATGTGGAAGAATTCCCTTTGAAATCAGGCACTAGACAAGGTTACCCTCTCCCACCACTCCTATTCAATATACTATTGTAAGTTCTAGCCAGAGCAATCAGGCAAGAAAAAGAAATAAACGTTATTCAATTAGGAAAGGAGGAAGTCAAATTGTCTCTATTTGCAGATAACATGATTGTATATCTAGAAGACCCCATTGTCTCAGCCCAAAATCTTCTAAAATTGATAAGCAACTTCAGTAAAGCCTCAGGATACAAAATCAATGTGCAGAAATCACAAGCATTCTTATACACCAACAAAAGACTTAAAGAGAGCCAAATCAAGAACAAACTACCATTCACAATTGCTACAAAGAAAATAAAATACCTAGGAATACAACTAACAAAGGATGTAAAGTACCTCTTCAAGGAGAACTACAAACCACTGCTCAATGAAATAAGAGAGGACACAAACAGATGGAAAAACATTCCATGCTCATGGTTAGGAAGAAGCATAGACTCAAAATATTGTGAAAGTGGCCATACTGCTCAAAGTAATCTATAGATTCAATGCTATCCCCATCAAGCTACCACTGACCTTCTTCACAGAACGGGAAAAACCACTTTAAACTTCATATGGAATCACAAAAGACCCCGCATAGCCAAGACAATCCTAAGCAAAAAGAACAAAGCCGGAGGCATCACACAGCGAGACTTCAAACTATACTACAAGGCTACAGTAATCAAAACAGCATGGTACTGGTATCAAAACAGAGACATAGACCAATGGAACAGAACATAGACCCTGAAGAAACACCACAATCTACAACCATCAGATCTTTGACAAACCTGACAAAAACAAGCAATGGGGAAAGGACTCCATGTTTAATAAATGGTGTTGGGAAAACTGGCTAGCATTTGCTGAAAGAAGAAACTGGACACCTACCTGTCACCTTACACTAAAGTTAACTCCAGATGGATTAAAGATTTAAACATAAAACCTAACATCATAAAAACACTGGAAGAAAAGTAGGCAAAACCATCCAGGGCATAGGCATAGGCAAGGACTTCATGACTAAAACACCAAAAGCAATGGCAATAAAAGCCAAAATAGACAAATGGCATCTTGTTAAGATTCAGAACTTCTGTACAGCAAGAGAAACCATCATTAGAGTGAATTGGCAACCAACAGAATGGGAAACAGTATTTGCAATCTACCTATCTGACAAAGGGCTAATATCCAGAATCTACAAAGCACTAAAACAGATTTACAAGAAAAAAACAAACAAGCCCATTCAAAAGTCAGCGAAGAATATGAACAGACACTTTTCAAAAGAAGACATATATGAGGCCAACAAACATGAAAAAATGCCCATCATCACTGGTCATTAGAGAAATGCAAATCAAAACCACATTGAGATATCATCTCACGCCAGTTAGAATGGCGATCATTAAAAAATCTGGAGACAGCAGATGCTGGAGAGGATGTGGAGATATAGGAATACTCTTACACAGTTGGTGGGAGTGTAAATTAGTTCAACCACTGTGGAAGACAGTGTGGCAATTTATCAAGGACCTAGAAATAGAAATTCCATTTGACCCAGCAATCCCATTACTGGGCACATACCCAAAGAACTATAAATCGTTCTACTATAAAGACACATGCACATGTATGTTTATTGCAGCCCTTTGTACAATAGCAAAGACCTGGAACCTACCCAAATACCCATCAATGATAGGCTGGACAAAGAAAATGTGGCACATATACACCATGGAATACTATACAGCCATAAATAATGATGAGTTCGTGTCCTTTGTAGAGTCTTGGATGAATTTGGAAACCATCATTCTCAGCAAACTGACACAAGAACAGAAAGCCAAACATATGTTCTCAGTCATAGGTGGGTGTTGAACAATGAGAACATATGGACTCAGGAAGAGCAGCTTCACACACTGGGGGAAGTTGGGGGGATAGAGGAGAGACAGCGGGGTGTGGGGAGGGAGGTGAGTGTGGGGAGGGATAACATGGGGAGAAAAGCCAGATATAGTATGCAACTAAAGTTAAATAAATAAATTTGGGGGGTGAGTTCCAAGATGGCTGATTAGGAGCAGCTCAGGATTGCAGCTCCCACCCAAACTGCAGAGGGTGAGTGGTTGCCACATTTCCAGATGGACTTTTATTGCCCACAGACCAGGAGATTCCCATGTGGAGGAGCCCCATGAATTGCCAGCGTGGCTGTTTTGGCTGGCGCGGTGGGTCTCTGCACAAAATACATGGGTCTCGGTGCTGTTTTAGCTGATGATTGGAGCTCCTGGGAGACAGAGTCACCCATTCAACTGATAAAAAGGGACTGAAACAGGGAGCCAGGCGAGGAGACTCCTGGCCAAAAAACATCATGAATCTCTGTGAGGCTGTTTCAGCCAGCGCAGTGGGTTGCCGCACAGGAAATCACACAGATCCTGGTGTCTTTTCAACAGGCTACTGGAATGCCTGGGAGATAGGGTCACCCATTCAACTGAAAAAAAGGGGACTGAAACAGGGAGCTAGGCCAGGAGATTCCTAGGCAAAAAAACGCCATGAGCCCCAGTGTGGCTGTTTCAGCTGGCTCAGTGGGTCTCTACAGAAAATCTCACACAAATCCAGGTGCCTTTTCAACTGGTGACTGGAATGTATGGGAGACAGAGTCACCCGTTCAACTGAAAAAAAGGGGAATGAAACAGGGAGCTAGGCCAGGAGATTCCCCAGTGAAAAAGTGCGATGAGTCTCCAGCGGCTATTTCAGCTGGCGTAGCTGGTCTACGCACAAGAAATCACACAAATCCAGTCACCGTTTCAACTGGTGACTGGGATGCCTGGGAGATAGAGTTGCCCATTCAATTGGAAAAAAAAAAAGGGGGTCTGAGGCAGGGAGCCAGGTGATCAGGCACAGCCTGTCCCACACCCACAAAAAACAGCAATCTGAAATTCTCTGGATTGAGAGTGTCACAGCAAGCACAGCTGAACCCGGGAAGGTCCAGCTCTGTGGGGGAGGGGCGTCCACCATTACCAAGGCAATCCACCATTACTGAGGTAGTCCGCCATTGCTGAGGCAGCCCGCCATTGCTGAGGCAGTCCACCATTACAGAGGTGGGTCGCCATTGCTCAGGCACTTCTAACTATACCTCTATAAACAGGACTGCAGGGAAGTTCATACGGCAGCTGGGCAGAGCCCACAGCAGCTCAGCAAAGCCTTTGCAGGCAGACTGTGACTAGGCTGCCTCCTCGCTGGGCAGGGCAGCCCTGAAAAAAGGCAGTAGCATGACAGAAACTTATAAAGAAAGCCCTAACTCCCCAGGACAGAGCACCTAGGGGGGAAAAAAGGTGTTTATGAGTTCTGCTGCAGCAGACTTAAACGTATCTGCGCAGCAGCTCTGAATGGAACAACAAAGCTCACAGCTCAGTACTTGAGCTCCTATAAAGGACAGACTGTCTCCTTAAGCAGTTCCCTGACCCTGTATATCCAAAGAGTCACATCATAAAGGAGAGCTCAGACAGACATCTGGCGGGATTACTTCTGGGACAAAGATGGCAGAAGAAGAAACTGGCAACCCTTACTATTCTGCAGCTGCAGCAGGTGGTCCCCAGGCAAGCAGGGCCTGGAGTGGACCTCAGCAGTCCTACAGCAGAGGGGCCTGACTGTTAGAAGAAAAACTAAGAAACAGAAAGAAATAACTTCATTATCAACAAACTGGATATCCACTCAGAGACCCCATCTGAAAGTCAACAACTACAAAGATGACAGGTAGATAAATCCACAAAGATGGGAAGAAACCAATGCAAAAAAGATGAAAACACCCCAAACCACAACACCTCTCCTCCTCCAAGAGATCAAAATTCCTCACTAGCAAGGGAACAAGACTGCACGGAGACTGAGTCTGATGAATTGACAGAAACAGGCTTCAGAAGGTGGGTAATAAGAAACTTCTCTGAGATAAAAGAACATGTTCTAACTCAATGCAAAGAAACTAAGAACCTTGAAAAAGGGTTTGACGAAATGCTAACGAGAATAAACAGCTTAGAGAAGAATATAAGTGAAATGATGGAGCTGAAAACACAACACAATAACTTAGCGAAGCATATACAAGTTTCAAAAGCCGAACTGACCAACCAGAAGAAAGGATATCAGAGGTTGAAGATCAACTCAATGAAGTAATACGAGAAGGCAAGATTAGAAAAAAAAAAAGCGTAAAAAGGAATGAACAAAGTCTCCAAGAAATATAGGACTATGTGGAAAGACCTAATCTATGTTTGATAGGTGTACCTGAATGTAACAGAGAATGAATCCAAGCTGGAAAATACTCTCCAGCATATTATCCAGGAAAATTTTCCCGACCTAGCAAGGTAGGCCAATATTCAAGTCCAGGAAATACAGAGAACACCACAAAGATATTCCTCAAGAAGAGCAACCCTAACGCACATAATCGTCAGATTCACCAGGGTTGAAATGAGAAAATGCTAAGGGCAGCCAGAGAGAAAGTTCAGGTTACCCATAAAGGGAAGCCCGTCAAACTCACAGCAGATTTCTGAGCAGAAACCCTACGAGCCAGAAGAGAGAGGGGGCCAATATTCAACATCCTTAAAGAAAATAACTTTAAACCCAGAATTTCATATCCAGCCAAGCCAAGCTTCTTAAGCGAAGGAGAAATAAAATCCTTTATGAACAAGCAATTACTCAGATTTCATCACCACCAGGCCTGCTTTACAAGACCTCCTGAAAGAAGCACTAAACATATAAAGGAACAACCAGTACCAGCCACTCCAAAAACATACCAAATGGTAAACAGCATTGACACAATGAAGAAATTGCATCAACTAACAGGCAAAACAAGCAGCTAGCATCAAAATGGCAGGATCCAATTCACAAATAACAATATTAACCTTAAATGCAAATGAGCTAAAGGCCCCAATCAAAAGACACAGCTGGCAAGTGGGATAAAAAGTCAAAATCCGGGCCGGGCGCGGTGGCTCAAGCCTGTAATCCCAGCACTTTGGGAGGCCAAGGCGGGTGGATCACGAGGTCAAGAGATCGAGACCATCCTGGTCAACATGGTGAAACCCCGTCTCTACTAAAAATACAAAAAATCAGCTGGGCATGGTGGCACATGCCTGTAATCCCAGCTACTCAGGAGGCTGAGTCAGGAGAATTGCCTGAACCCAGGAGGCGGAGGTTGCGGTGAGCCGAGATCGTGCCATTGCACTCCAGCCTGGGCAACAAGAGCGAAATTCCGTCTCAAAAAAAAAAAAAAAAAAAAAAGTCAAAATCCATCGGTGTGCTGTATCCAGGAAACCCATCTCACATGAAAGGATACACATAGGTTCAAAATAAAGGGGTGGAGGGAGATTTATCAAGTAAATGGAGAACAAAAAAAAGCAGGAGTTGCAATCCTAGTCTCTGATAAAATAGAGTTTAAACCAATGAAGATCAAGAGAGACAAGGAAGGACATTACATAATGGTAAAAGGATCAAGGAAACAAGAAGACCTAACGATCCTAAATACATATGCACCCAATACAGGAGCACCCAGACACATAAAGCAAGTTCTTAATGACTTACGAAGAGACTTAGACTCCCACAAAATAATAGTGGGAGACTTTAACACTCCACTGTCAATATTAGATCAATGAGACAGAAAATTAACAAGGATACCCAGGACTTGAACTCAGACCTAGACTAAGCAAACCTAATAGACATTTACAGAACTCTCCACCCCAAATCCACAGAATATAGATTTTTCTCAGCACATCACACCTACTCTAAAAATGACCACATAATCACAAGTAAATTACTCCTCAGCAAATGCAAAAGAACGGAAATCATAACAAACAGTCTCTCAGACCACATTGCAATCAAGTTAGAACTCAGAATTCAGAAACTAACTCAGAACTGCACAACTTCATGGAAACTGAACAACTGACTCTTGAATGTTGACTGGATAAGCAACGAAATGAAGGCAGAAATAAAGCTTTTCTTCCAAACCAATAAGAATAAAGACCCAACATACCAGAATCTCTGGGACACATTTAAGGCCGTGTCTAGAGGTAAATATATAGCAATAAATGCCTACATGAGCAGCAAGGAAAGATCTAAAATTGGCACTCTATCGTCAAAATTGAAAGAGCTAGAGGAGCAAGATCAAAACAACTTAAAACCTAGCAGAAGACAAGAAATAACTATGATCAGAGCAGAACTGAAGGAGATAGAGACACAAAAATCCCTTCAAAAACTCAATATATCCAGGAGCTGGTTTTATGAAAAGATCAACAAAATAGACCACTAGCCAGATTAATAAAAATGAAAAGAGAATAATCAAACAGTTGCAGTAAAAAACGATAAAGGGGATATCACCACAAATTCCTCAGAAATACAAACCACCATCAGAGATTACTGCAAAAAACTCTATTCATGTAAACCAGTAAACCTGAAAGAAATAGACAAATTCCTGGACATTTGCATCCTCCCAAGCCTAAACCAGGAAGAAGTCAAAACCCTGAATAGACCGATAACAATGGCTGAAGTTGAGGCAGCAATTAATAGCCTACCAACCAAAAAAAGCCCAGGTCCAAATGGGTTCACAGCCGAATTCTACCAGACATACAAAGAAGAGCTGGTACCACTCCTTTTTAAACTATTACAAGCAATACAAAAAGAGGGAATCTTTCCCAAATCATTTTATGAAACCAACATCATCCTGATACCAAAACCCGGCAGAGACTCAACAAGAAAAGAAAACTTGAGGCCAATATCCATGATGAACATAGATGCAAAAATCTTCAATAAAATACTGGCAAACTGACTGCAACGGCCCATCAAAAAGCTTATCCATCACGATTAAGTAGGCTTCCTCCCGGGGATGAAAGTCTGGTTCAACATACACAAGTGTATAAATGTAATTCACCACATAAACAGACCAAAGACAAAAACCATATGATTATCTCAATATAGGCAGAGAAGGCATTTGACAAAATTCAGCAGCCCTTTATGTTAAAAGCTCTCAATAAACTAGATATTGAAGGAACGTATCTCAAAATAATAAAAGCTAATTATGACAAACCCACAGCCAATATTAGACTGAATGGACAAAATCTGGAAGCATTCCCTTTGAAATCTGGCACTAGACAAGGATGCCATCTTTCACCACTGCTATTCAGTATAGTACTGGAAGTTCTAGCCAGAGCAATCAGGCAAGAAAAAGAAATAAACGTTATTCAATTAGGAAAGGAGAAATTCAAATTGTCTCTATTTGCAGATGACATAATTGTATATTTAGGAGACCCCATTGTCTCAGCCCAAAATCTCCTGAAACTGATAAGCAACTTCAGCAAAGTCTCAGGATACAAAATCAATGTGCAGAAATCACAAGCATTCCTATACACCAATAACAGACTTAAAGAGAGCCAAATCAAGAATGAACTGGCATTCACAATTGCTACAAAGAAAATAAAATACCTAGGAATACAACAAACGAAGGATGTAAAGGATCTCTTCAAGAACTACAAACCACTGCTCAATAAAATAAGAGAGGACACAAACAGATGGAAAAGCATTCCATACTCATGGTTAGGAAGCAGCAATATTATGAAAATGGCCATACTGCCCAAAGTAATCTATAGATTCCATGCTATCCCCATCAAACTACCAATGACCTTCTCCACAGAACTGAAAAACAAAAACAAAACACACACAAAAAAAACTCTTTAAACTTCATATAGAACCAAAAGAGAGCCCGCATAGCCACGTCAATTCTAAGCAAAAAGAACAAAGCTGGAGGTATCATGCCATCTGACTTCAAACTACAACAAGGCTACAGTAGTCAAAACAGTAGGGTACGGGTACCAAAACAGTGATATAGACCCATGGAACAGAACAGAGGCCTTGGAGGCAATACAACATGTCTACAACCAACCGACCTTTGACAAACCTGACAAAAACAAGCAATGGGGAAAGGACTCCATGCTTAATAAATGGTGTTGGGAAAACTGGCTAGCCATGTGCAGAAAGCAGAAACTGGACCCCTTCCTGACACCTTACACTAAAATTAACTCCAGATGGATTAAAGGCTTAAACATAAGACCTAACACCATAAAAACTCTAGAAGAAAACCTAGGCAAAACCATTCGGGACATAGGCATAGGCAAGGAGTTCATGACTAAAACACCAATAGCATTGGCAACAAAAGCCAAAATAGACAAATGAGATCTAATTAAACTCCACAGCTTCTGCACAGGAAAAGAAACACTCATTAGAGTGAACCAGTAACCAACAGAGTGGGAAAAAATGTTTGCAATCTACCCATCTGACAAAGGGCTAATATCCAGAATCTACAAAGAATGAAAACAGATTTACAAGAAAAAAAAAACAAACAAACCCATTGAAAAGTGGGCAAAGGATATGAACAGACACTTTTCAAAAGAAGACATATGTGAGGCCAACAAACATATGAAAAAATGCTCATCATCACTGGTCATTAGAGAAATGCAAATCAAAACTACATTGAGATACCATCTCACGCCAGTTAGAATGGCGATCATTAAAAAATCTGGACACAACAGGCACTGGAGAGGATGTGGAGAAATAGGAACACTTTTACACTGTTGGTGGGAGTGTAAACTAGTTCAACCATTGTGGAAGGCAGTGTGGTGATTCCTCAAGGACCTAGAAATAGAAATTCCATTTGACCCAGCAATCCCATTACTGGGCATATATCCAAAGGGTTATAAATCATTCTACTTCATTCACTATGACTCATGGGAAACAAACAAACAAAAAAATCGTTCTACAATAAGGACACATGCACATGAATGTTCATTGCAGCACTGTTTACAATAGCAAAGACCTGGAACCAACCCAAATGCCCATCGGTGATAAACTGGACAGGGAAAATGTGGCACATATACACCATGGAATATTATGCAGCTGTAAAATAGGATGAGTTTGTGTCCTTTGTAGGGACATGGATGAACCTGGAAACCATCATTCTCAGCAAACTGCCAGAAGAACAGAAAATCAAACACTTCATTTTCTCACTCATAGGCAGGTGTTGAACAATGAGAACACATGGACACAGGGAGGGGAGCACTACACACTGGGGTCAGTTGGGGGGAAATAGGGGAGGGACGGTGGGGGGGTGGCGAGTTGGGTAGAGATAGCAAGGGGAGAGATGCCAGATGTAGGTGATGGGGAGGAAGGCAGCAAATCACACTGCCATGTGTGTACCTATGCAACAATCTTGCATGTTCTTCACATGTACCCCAAAACCTAAAATGCAATTAAAAAAAAACTAGCATAGACAGACAATAATAGACACAGACCCACAGGACTCAGATAGTAAGCTTATTAGACACAGATTATAGATTTCTGCAGGGAACTAGAAATTATTAAAATTACTAATTACTGAATGTGTTGTTTAGCAATTAATTTAGCCAATCGGCTAATTTACTAATTACTGAAAATTACATATCTGAAAAAGAACCAGAATGTAGTAGAAAGATATGGGAGAAAAGGCCACTTAATGCCCATATTTTAGACAGTTCTCTTAGCAGATGAGGGATAGAAGGGCACTTCCTGGCCAGGCGTGTAGTCCCAGCGACTCAGGAGGCTGAGGCAGGGGAATCACTTGAACTCAGCAAGCGGAGGTTGCAGTGAGCTGGTATCATGCCACTGCACTCCATCCCGGGCAACACAGCGAGACTCCATCTCATAAGAATAAATAGCAGGGCACGGTGGCTCACACCTGTAATCCCGGCACTTTGGGAGGCTGAGGTGGGTGGATCACTTGAGGTAAAGAGTTGGAGGCCAACCTGGCCATACCCCATCTCTACTACAAATATAAAAATTAGCTGGACGTGGTGGCAGACATCTGTAATCTCAGATGCTCAGGAGGCTGAGGCAGAATTGCTTGATCCCGGGAGGCAGAGGTTGCAGTGAGCCACTGAACTCCAGCACAGGTGACAGAGAGAGACTCCATCTCAAAAAAATTAATAAAAATTAAATAAAGCCCATCTTTTAAACAGTTCTCCTAGCAGACGAGGGATAGAAGAGTGCTTTCTTACCCTGGTAGCTCTGAGTGTCCAGTCTGTGCCCTTGCCCACCACACTTGATGGGGAAACAGTAGAGCAGCCTCCACTGCAAGCTGTACTGAAGATCCCACCCACACAGTGAGAGTTCCCTTTAGCCTGCACTTTGGAAGGGATGCATCCTGAGCTCTAAATGCATCATGTGCTAAGGTTCCACCCTCCCCTGAGCTGGGAAGTATGTCTTGGTCTTCTGTCTCCAGGGTGCTGGTGGCAGAGCCTGACATGGAGTGAGCACTCCATAGGTGCTTGTTCATTTTCCTAGGAACTCAGCAGGCTGGGCCTAACACCACTGCCTGCTAAGGCCTGGCAGGTGTAGGGACTCACTGACCCATGCCTGTTGCTCTTACAGAAAGGGGAGAGGAAGGTGGGTGGGAGTGGATGGAGAGTTGTCCTTTTAATAACGAGGGCCAGGGGCTGTAATAGGACCCAGTATAATTTATCTCGGGAAATAGCAGGGCCCCTCTCCTCTGGGGCCCATAGCCTGGCCTTACTTCTCTTCTCTCTTCCTTACAGTTTGAGATTTCATCTAAGCCAACACTAGGCTGCAAAGACATCAAACTCCACCTTCTACTCCTTGATGAGGGCAAGATTCTTGGCTGGGACAGAATAACCAGCATGGAATGCGAGAAACTCAGAACCACGTGTGCTTCAAATGCAGGGAAGAAGAACTGTTTGCCATTGCACTCAAAATACTTCTGAGGACATGAAACTCTCCTACTGGATAGGGTAATTCTCCCCCTTCCTCCACATCTCCACTGTAAACCAAGAGACAGCACAGCCAGCAAGTCCCAGCCCTGAAGAGAGAGCTCTACCTGGCTCCTGTTCATGCCCAAGGTATTTATTCACTTATTCAACAGCCATGTGGGAAGCCACCACTTCAGAAAGCTGACTGTGTGGACGGGGACAGGAAGCCAGGTTCTCAGCTGCCTGGTCCTGGCTTTCCCTGCCTGATCCAGGGGTCTCCTAGAGAGCTGCTCTCTTTGGGGTAGACACACTGCAACTGAATGCTTTGGAGGGCCTCTGTTTTGGTGGGGGCACCTGTGAACACGGGCCCCCAGGCTACAGCATTCAAAGTTTTTTTTACTTTCTTTTTGAACATAATTTTTCCTTTGAGTTTTCAACTAAAAAATGAAGCTAGCAGAATCCAAGAATGTGTCTCTGGATTGCTGAGGCTGATCATCCACTCAGGAGATGCGGATACGTGGGCAGCTATGGAATCTTCTCACTGATAGAGGGTGCCCTCAGGCCCTCTTTGGGCTGAGCCTTTGGAAGGAGATTGTAGGGTCCAGATTCCAGAGCAAAGGGTCAGGTGTCAGCCACGGGGACTGAGGCAAGCTGAGGGCCAGATGTCAGACTTGGCTGTCCCTTGCCTCCCCACCCATGAATCCCTGGTGCACTGCAGGTGCTAGATGAAGTTCAGAAGAAAGAACTCCAGGGTAAATGGGAACGAGAAGGTTGGTCCTCCACATTCCCACCCTGGAGGGAAGAGAAGAGAGGGTGGCTGGGATCTGAGTGTTTGCTATGGCTACAGCCTAAAGACCCCAGAGCCCAGGCACTGCTCCAAGTGCCTTGAAAGATGTTTGATCTTAAGCCTTACAATAGTCCAATGAGGAATGGATGATCTCCTTAATGAGGGAAGAAACAAAGGCTCAGAGAGTTGAGGGGATTCCCCCAAGGTCATATAACCTACAAATGCCCAGGACAGTGCTGATGCGGCCTGTCTGCTGCCCAATGCTGCCCAAGCTCAATCACCCCCCACCACTTCTGCTTTTGCAATAATAGCCTTCTGCCACATATTCTACCAGTTACTTTATGAAAGAAAGTCAAGTAAACTTTAGCCATTTCCCAAGCCATAATGGGTAGCTCCTGTTCAAAACACCCTGTAAATCAGGTCATGCAAGATCAGATACGCACCCACAACTGTTACAGGTGCTGTGCTAGCCACTGTTTTGGGGAACTCAGCCTAGGAATATGAGTGAAGAGACAACTCACAAAGAAAAGCAAATCACTGGCATGGAGGGGGCCCTGAGCAATTCAGAGACAGAAGCAACTAGAGTGTGCAGCCACCTGACCTGCTGGTTTCCCAATATGCCTAATGGATCCATTATGTCGGGTCCACAGAGAAAATGCAGAAGCCTTTCCTTCCTGCCTCCCACACTCTGTAGGTCAAGTATTTACCAAAAACGCAGCAGTGGACTGGACACCAGCAGAGATACAAAGAGGGAAAAACAGTTCTCCTTTCTCAAAGCAGGTTGGACATCATCAATATTTTGCAGTTAGAGGGTGTGGGTGGAGTGTGTGCATGCCCAGAATAAAGACAAACAGATGGGAGAGGGAATGATTCCAGCAGAAAAACCAATAAATATTCACATCTACAATGTACACTGAACTACAGCCTAGACAACATAGCAAGGCTCTGTCTCTACAAAAAATGTAAAAATTAGCCAGGCATGGTGGCACATGCCTATAATGTCAGCTACCCAGGAGGCTGAGGTGGGATGATCACTTGAGCCCAGGAGTTTAAAATTACAATAAACTGTGATCACATCACTGCACTCCAGCCTGGGCATCAGAGCAAGGCCCTATCTCTAAAACAAAACAAGACAAAATATTTACATAAAAATCAATGTATGAAAATCCAAAATAAAATATTAGCAAATAAACCCCACTGGGGCTTAAAGATACTTACCTAAACCAAGTGAGACTTGTACAGTGTGAAAAGGATGTTTCAAAATTAGAACATCTTTTCATTTCATTTATATGAATATGTTAAAAAATCATCATCATAGACGTTGAAAAGGCATTTGATGAAATTTACTACAAAATTTATAAAATGAACTTATCAAATTATAAAGAGGGATACTTCCTTAAATTACACACAATAAATGAAATTACACCCAGACATACACCCGTCAACCCAAAGAGCAGCATCATTTGTAAGGGATGGAAGCAATTGAAGCTTCCATCAACCTTTGGAACAAAAGAATGCCCTCTGTTATCACGATTATTTTGGAGGCCCTAGCTGATGAAACTAGGCAAGGAGGAAAGTAAGACATTAAAGAAAAAAGCAGAAGGTGAAATAGTTATATTTACTCTGAAAAATGAGACAGACAGATTTTGCTACGGAGTTAGGTGCAAAAGTGACATACTAAACAGCCTTCTTTTTCTTAATTTTTAAACTATACAGATGGGGCTGGGCACAGCTCATGCCTGTAATCCCAGCACTTTGGGAGACCAAGGCAGGTGGATTGCTTGAGGCCAGGAGTTCAATACCAGCCTGGCCAACATTACGAAACCCTGACTCTACTAATAATACAAAAATTAGCTGGGTGTAGTGAAACACACCTGTCATACCAGGTAGTCGGGAGGCTGAGGCATGACAATTGCTTGAACTTGGGAGGTGGAGATTGCAGTGAGCTGGAACTGCACTACTGTACTCCAGCCTGGGTGAGAGAGCAAGACCCTGTCTCAAAAAAAAAAAAAAAAAAAATAGAGATGGGGTCTTACTATGCTTCCCAGGCTGGTCTCAAACTCCTGGGTTGAAGCAATCCTTTTGCCTCAGTCTCCCAAAGTGCTAGGATTACAGGCCTGAGCCACCATACCTGGCCTCAGACAGTCTTCCTATGTACAAACAAGCAGTTAGAAAAGAGAAGAAAACATCCTATTTGCAAGAGCACACCCCCAAAAAACAAAACTCTCAGAAATAAACATGCAAAAATATACACACACAATCCATGTGAAGAAATCTTTCAATGAAACACTTTGAATGCGAAGAAAGCCACGCTGCGCATGTTATTGAGAAACGTTCAACCTTAAAAAGATGTCACGGCCAGATGTGGTGGCTCACACCTGTAATCCCAGCACTTTGGAAGGCCAAGGTGGGCAGATCACAAGGTCGGGAGTTCAAGAATAGCCTGAGCAGCATAGCGAAACCCTGTCTCTACTAAAAATACAAAAAAATTAGCCGGGCATGGTGGTCTGCATTTGTAGTCCCTGCTACTCAAGGGGCTGAGGCAGGACAATTGCTTGAACCTGGCAGGCAGAGGTTGCAGTGAGCCAAGATTGCACCACTGCACTCCAGCCTGGGTGACAGAGTGAGACTCCATCTCAAAAAACAAACAAACAAAAAATGTCATTATCAATATCAAGTGCCAGTGTGTGGAAGTGGAGCCTTCACACATGCTGGGGGAACATAGGACAGCATGGCTACTCCAAAAGAAAGTTTGGGTAAATATAAATTTACTTCTGGAGCCAGATGTAGTGGCTCAGGCCTGTAATCTCAGTATTTTGGGAAGCCAAGGTGGGTAGATCACCTGAAGTCAGAAGTTCAAGACCAAGCTTGGCCAAGATGGTGAAACGCCATCTCTACTAAAAAAAAAAAAAAAAAATCCCTAATGTGGTGGCAGGTGCCTGTAATCCCAGCTACACAGGAGGCTGAGGCAGAAGAATCACTTGAAACTGGAAGGCAGAGGTTGCAGTGAGCCAAGATCACACCACTGCACTCCAGCCTGGGTGACAGAGCAAGGCTCTGTCTCAAAAAACAAAAAAATTAGTTAGCTGTGGTGGCGCATGCCTGTAAGCCTAGATACTAGGGTGGCTGAGACAGAAGAATCACTTGAACCCGGGAGGTGTAGGTTGTAGTGAGTCAAGATCACGCCACTGCACTCCAGCTTGGGCAACTGAGTGAGACTGTCTCCAAACAAATAAATAAATAAAAATAAAGTGTCAGCATCAGTGGCTTTTTGTATACTCACAGAATGGTGCATCCATCACCACAATCAGTTTTAGAACATTTTCATTTGCCCAAGAAGAAACCCTGTTACCCTTAGTCATCAGCCTTCCCAATTCTTCCTTCCACCCCCAGCACTAGGTAACCAGTAATCTGCTCCCTGTCTCTCTGGATTTTCCCATCTGGGAATTTCATATAAATAGGATCATACAATATGTGGCCCTTGGTGACTGGCTGCTTGGACTTGGCATAAAGTGTCAGGCTTACCCACGTGTGGCCCGTGTCTGTGCTTCATTCCTTTTCACTGCCTTATTGTCCAAGTGGTGTCATAAGCACTGCAGGTGAACTGTGAGAAGTTAGTGTGTGTGTTGTCATCCCTAGAACAATTGATAAAGAAAGCATATACAGGTATTGATCGACTTACGACCTATGCAACTTACGACCATTCAACTTTATAACCACAATCACTAGCCACGACTGCTCCATGTCTGGCAGCGCAAACGTTGCCCAGCTGGGCATATGACAGTGCGGACCAGCTTCCGGCAGCACTACCATCTCCGAGTGCACCATTTCAACTGTTATCCCAGACTCGGTACAGCAATTTGTGTTTTGTGTCTTGGATATTTTTCATCAAACCCCGCCCAATAAACTTCTTATACATTTCGAAGCAATGGACCCAAACATCGAATGATTTGCAAGGATTGAATGGATGGCGCACGACGTGTTTCGTCCATATCGTGAAATTTATGAAGGAAAAAAGAAACATGCAATTCAGACAAAGCTCACCATGTTTATGAAAAACCAACTCCAGTAACCCCAACTGCTGCCTCAGATGACGACATCAACGATCCGCAGCCAAGCACCAGCGGCCAATAAAATATTTTGTACATGTTTATATATTTTGATATGTTTTGC
Organism: Sapajus apella; assembly: GCF_009761245.1. Classification (NCBI taxonomy): domain Eukaryota; kingdom Metazoa; phylum Chordata; class Mammalia; order Primates; family Cebidae; genus Sapajus; species Sapajus apella. Next base: position 506,749 of record NW_022437086.1, on the reverse strand, counting down.
AATTGGGAAAATGTTTCCTATGGTATTTTTTACACCTGTATTTTGTATTTTTGTATGCACCTGTATTTTGTAATTTTGTATGTTTTGCAAATATTAAACCAGTTGTACTGGTAATGCAGTGTTTTACTTAAACCTGACGAATGTAAAAATAAGAAACAAAATGATGTAGAGATGATACAAATGGCATAAAATGAACAAAGAAAATTATGATATATAACAATAATGAAAGAAAATTATGATAAAATATGACTTAAAGATTTTTATAACATCATTCCACAGTACTGTACATATAGCCTACTCAACTTACAACCAAATCGTGTTGCGACCAGTCTGTCGGAACCAGTTGTGGTCGTAAATCGAGCACTAGCTGTATAGCTAAAAACATAGAGCAAAAAGATACAGCCAAAAAGTTACTAGAGATGAAAGGATACGTGAAGAATCACTCCATTTATCCAAAAGGAGGCAAGAAAGGAGAAACAAAAAATAAAAGAGAAACAGGCCAGGCACACTGGCTCACTACTAAAAATACACACACACAAAAATTAGCAAGGCATAGCGGTGCACACCTGTAATCCCAGCTACTCAGGAGGCCGAGGCAGGAGAATCGCCTGAATCTGGAAGGCAGAGATTGCAGTGAGCTGCGATCACATCACTGCACTCCAGCCTGGGCGACAGAGCAAGACTGTCTCAAAAAGAAAAAAAAAAAACCAAAAAATACAAATGCCATACATTAGAAATTCCACTGAACCATAAATGAACTAAACACTCTAAGTGAAAGTGAGATAGTGAGACTGAAGAAACACATACAAAAACACGATCCACCTATCTAATGTGTAGAAGAAGCACCCTTTACATACAAAAATACAGCTAAGATGAAAACAACAGGGTGAAAAAAGCTATCTATGTAAACATTAGTTATAAGAAAGCTCTATTAACATCAGATAAATAGGTAAGTAATATGTGGGCTTCCTACTTTTTTGATGGAACAGTTAAAAACTGAGAATATGAGGTTGGTGCAGTGGCTCAGGCCTGTTATCCCAGCACTTTGCAAGGCCAAGGCAGGCCTATCACCTGAGGTCAGGAGTTCAAGACCAGCCTGGCCAACATGATGAAACCCTGTCTGTAATAAAAATACAAAAATTCGCCAGGCACAATGGTGGGTGCCTTTAACCCCAACTACTCGGGAGCCTGAGGTGGGAGAATGGCTTGAATCTGGGAGATGCAGGATGCAGTGAGCCGAGATCATGCCATATACTCCAGCCTGGGTGACAGAGTGAGATGCCATCTCAAAAACAAACAAATAAACAAAACAACAAAAAAACACAGAATGGTACACTTTAAATTGCTGCATTTTGTGGTATGTGAATTACATGTCAATTTCTTAAAAGACTGGTAGGAGAAGGAAGGCACTGTAAATGATATTTTGGTTTCATAATTAAACAAGAGATTTCTTCCAAATCTCCCCCAAAAAAGTCCTCTTTCAGTTTCTGCAAACTTCCTCCTTCCCTCCCCCATCCATCCACCCAGAGGAACTTTTATCTGTTCCCATGCAAACAGATTAAAGGCCTTTGTTTGTCTTTTAATTTGAGGCCTGGTAGGTAAATTAGAGGTCCCAAGTAAAGAAAGAGGCGTCCCAGAGCCCTGTTCCATCTAAGCGTCCCATGCCCATGACTCACTTTACCCTGTAACACGCTTCCCCTCTGGTTTACCATCTGGAAGAAAGAATAAACTTATTTTTCTTATTCACCAATAATTTATATAAACCAAAAATTACAACAAGGGTGTCCTAAGCAACCTGATCTCATTCTCTTCAAATACCAATTGCTCTCCAGTAAGGTGATTGTCTTTCCAGACAACATAAATTCACTTGGAAACCTCACTTAAAACAGAAAAGTTGAAGGTCTTCGAAAGTTTGCCGTGGGCAAAGCAATTGCAGGAATGCATGGGGCTGAAGGTCAAAGGCAAGGAAAACAAGGCACAAATTCTTTCATCCTGATTTCGTTTGTCCTCGTACACCCATGGTTAGTGATTAGTAAGGTCACCTGGCAGTGACAAAAATCTGCTTTTGAAGGTTTTTATTTTTATTCTTTTGGCGGGGACAGAGTCTTATTCTGTGGCCCAGGCAGGAGTGCAGTGGCACAACCTCAGCTCTTTGCAATCTCCATCTCATGGGTTCAAGAGATTCTCCTGCTTCAGCCTCCTGAGTAGCTGGGATTACACACACCCATCACCATACCTGGCTAATTTTTGTGTTTTTAGTACAGGTGGGGTTTCACCGTGTTATCCAAACTGGTCTCAAACTCTCACAGGAGAAACACCATGTGATCTGCCCACCTTGACCTCCCAAAGTGCTGGGATTATAGGCGTGAGCCACCTTGCCTGGCCAGGTCAATTTTCTCTAGTGGAAGTAACAAAACAGGTATAATCCAAAAATCACAGATACATCAAAAATTTTAAAACAGCATTGGAGGCCAGGGGCAGTGGCTCATGAGTATAATCTCAACACATTGGGAAGCCAAGGCAGGAGGATCACTTGAGACCAAGAGTTTGAGGCCATCCTGGCCAACACAGCGAGATCTCGTATCTATAAAACATTTTTTAATGATACTGGAAAATGCTAACTTGGGTAGTGACAGTTTCAATGCTTTATTGCCTGACCTTATGGGTTTTGCTCTGAACCTTGTGACAGATGATTAAGTCATGTGTCCAAGCTCAGGGACTTCCTGTTGTACAGAGATGATGCTCCCTGGAGCACCCCGCTCCAATCCCCCTCCCTTCAACTTGTCCCAGTGTATCCTATTTAGCCCAGACCAGGACAAGCCCTGCTCATGTCATCAGCCTTGCCTAAGCCAACAGCCTAGAAAAGATCCCCATCAACCCCCACAAAGGGCAGGGTTACTCAGTTCACTCACACGGCGCAAGCCAGCTGCCTGCCTTGCACTGTCTCCAGAACTGGGCCAGTGTACAAACTAAACAGCCAGGGCCCTGTGCTCAGAAGGGTCCCCAACCCCTGCTTGAATGCTCTGCTGCTTGCTTGAATCTTTTTTTTTTCTTCTTTTTTTGAGACAGTCTCGCACTGTCAACCAGGCTGGAGTGCAATGGCGTGATCTTGGCTCACTGCAACCTCCACATCCCGGGTTCAAGCGATTCTCCTGCCTCAGCCTCTTGAGTAGCTCGGATTACAGGTGCCCACTACCATGCCAAGCTTTGTATTTTTAGTAGAGATAGGGTTTCACCATGTTGGACAGGCTGGTCTCGAACTCCTGACCTCGTGATCCACCTGCCTTGGCCTCCCAAAGTGCTGGGATTACAGACGTGAGCCACTGCGCCCAGCCCAACTTTAATTTCTGAGAATTATTCATTTTCATTTTGTGCTGATCCCTGCAAATTAAGTAGCAGTTCCTACTTCAAAGCCACTTAATGAAGGTTCTTGGGTGGCTGGAGTAGGCTCGGGATTTAAAGTAAGGGGCTGGCCAGGCACAGAGCCCCTCCAACAGGGAGACCTTTCCCTTGCTCTAAAGTAACCCTCTCAGAGCCATTTCCTAATGGAGCCTGAAATAGCCTGATGACGTGGCCTCAACTGTTTTAATCACTGGCTGTCCCCCTCTTCAAGGGTGGGAGCATTTCACATAAGAGCATAATTAGTGATAACAAGAGGGGCTGTGCCCATGGGCTGGGGTCCTGTCATGGGCATTCTGTGTTCGTGGTCCCTGGGAGGCACAGGACCCAGATCTGTCCTTAGAGTATGACAATAGATCACTCTTCAGTGCCCTGTCCTGAGCAGGACGAGACCCAGCAACCCTTTCGGTCAATGCTGGAATGTCTCCCAGGCATGAGCAATGTGGCATTTGCAGGATGGTTGGCAGCACTTGGCAGTGGGCCAGCTGCACCTCAGTGGCTCTGGCAGTTCAAAGCCACAACCCAGCCAACTCACCCTGAGCTCCAACCAGCACCAGCCAGGTTAACTGGGAACAGCCATTCCCAGCTGCACTCAGGCATCTGAAAGACCCTTCCTTTCCCACAAAGCCTCTTGCAGGGTTTCAGGAAGGAAATGGAAACAGTAAGGGGAAACCACAAACCCATATAACTCTAATAGCATCACCTCTTGGTCCATGGGGGTTGGGGGAGGGCCCTTTCCATGTTGCATTTCATCCTGACGCCACCCTGGTGGGGGTAGGAGCAATGCCATTTGCTCCATCTCACAAACAACACTGCATCAGCTCCCAAAGAGACAAAGCCAGGGACTGAGGTGTTGCAGATCCTGGCCTAGTGCAGCCTGTGTGATCACACCACGCTCATAATCAGACAGTTTGGGACCCTCCGCTCTGACCACATCAACATTGGCCATTTCTTTCTCCTGTTTGGGTCTCAAACTCTGCCTCTGGAACCTTATTTCCAAGGCTAAGTTTCCAGCCAGAACAAGTGCCCACGCTCTGCTCTCCCAACCCCATGCCCCTGCCATAGTCAGGAAGGCTGAGGACAGACAGGGTCTTTGTTCCCCTAGACAGAGCTGGCCATGACTGAAGGATCCTCAGAGGCAGGCAGAGCCCTTTGTCCTTTTTTGTCACTGTGCTGACCACCTTGGGAGCTGATTCTGCTCCTTAAACCTTCTGCAACACTTAAGCCCCCCCCCCACTGCAAAAAGGATTAAGTCAACTGAGATGAGACATGTTTTTCCAATTAGTTATAAACCACCCATGTTGGAGTTTCTGCGAAACTGGCTGGTTGCTTTCCCATTACCCAAGAATCCTCATTCTTTCATTCTGCATAAATAATTTCACAAGGTTTTCAAGTAAATTTGGTACTAAAGGCCCATGACCATGGAATAAGCAGGATGCTCACAGTGAAGTGCTAAAGCCAAAGTCTTCTCTTTCATGTGCCATGCTATGAGAAAGGAGATGGAAAGTAACTTCCACCTACCAAGCTTCCCTACCTCAGGCTTCTTAAGACGCACATCAACAGGGGCAACAACGTTTGTGTTGGGAAATGCATTTTACTATGTATGTGCATCTTTAAAAAGATTTTTCCCTGCCAGGCGAGGTGGCTCATGCCTGTAATCCCAGCACTTTGGGAGGCCGAGCTGGGCAGATCACAAGGTCAAGAGATTAATACCATCCTGGCCAACATGGTGAAACCCCATCTCTACTAAAAAATACAAAAATTAGCCGGGCGTGGTGGCACATGCCTGTACTCCCAGCTACTCAGGAAGCTGAGGCAGGAGAATCACTTGAAACCAGGAGGCAGAGGTTGCAGTGAGCTGGGATCATGCCACTGCACTCCAGCCTGGCAACAGAGTGAGATTCCATCTCAAAAAAATAAAAAAATTTCCCACCGACATTATTTCTTATGCCAAGCCAGTGCTTGCCAGCAAACAGGGGAGACCAAGATCCCAGAGCCAATGTGCTCACTCTCCTTAAAGGGCTGTGACACAAGCCAGAGAGGTGGAGAATGTGTTAAAGGCAGGAAAAACACCATCTCACACTTAAGAAGACAGAAGAGGTCTCGCAATGGGCAGGGTAGCCCTGGGAGCAGGTGACTCATAATAGCAGGAATAAATATTACAGCAAGTGCATCAACACATGGGAGGAATTTAACAAGGCCGGTTTTTTTTTTTTTTTTTTTAATGATGGAGTCTTGCTTTGTCACCCAGGCTGAAGGGCAGTGGTGTGATCTCGGCTCACTGCAACCTCTGCCTCCTAGGTTCAAGCGATTCTCCTTCTTCAGCCTCCTAAGTAGCAGGGATTACAGGCATGGGTCACCACACCTGGCTAGTTTTTTGTATTTTTAGTAGAGATGGGATTTCTCCATGTTGGTCAGGCTGGTCTTGAACTCCTGACCACAGGCGATCTGCCTGCCTTGACCTCCCAAAGTGCTGGGATTACAGGTGTGAGCCACTGCACCCGGACAATACATTTGTTTTTTTAAGCTCCTAAGTTTGTGGCAATTCATTATGCAGCATTACCAGCTCTGACCAGAGGTCTCAAGCACCAACCCTGGCTGTCATACCTATGGAAAATGCCAAGTTCTCATATGCTTCTCCAGGCTTCCAAGAGACCTCCTGTGGTCCCATCAGGCTCACAAAGGCCTGTGAGGGCAGTGAGGAGTGGCTGTGGAATTTGAGGCTTCTAAGTCCTGGTCCCCCAGGGCCTCAGGTGTGCTATTAATGTGAGGTATCACTTGATGTTAACATTGGATGGCTGGCTGAGGCAGTTTGTCAGGTTTGCCACTGTAAAGTTATGCCTTTCTCCCCCTTTCCATTCTGGAAGGAAGTCACTGTGCCAGTGTGCACAGCCCACACTGATGGAGGAGGCATTCTAAACTTTTTATTTACTGAGTTTGGCCTGTCTGCCTGTCACATCAGCACATTCCATGTACTCCATAGATCCATGAGGCTGCTGACAATCACATTAGACAGTGCAGCTCTATTCTAGAACATCAAGGAAAAGCAAGTACCCACAGATCGGTCACTCAGGTACCACTGTACTATTGTTTACTTAATAGTTTTCTGTAAAAGGGCTCACTTTTTTTTTTTTTTGAGATGGAATCTCGCTCTGACACCAGGCTGGAGTGCAATGGAGTGATCTCAGTTCACTGCAACTTCTGCCTCCTGGGTTCAAGCGACTCTCCTGCCACAGCCTCCCAAGTAGCTGGGAGTGTAGGCACACACCACCACAACCAGCTAATTTTTGTATTTTTAGTAGAGACAGGGTTTCACCATGTTGGCCAGGCTGGTCTTGAACACCTGACATCAGGTGATCCACCAGCTTTGGCCTCCCAAAGTGCTGGGATTACAGGCGTGAGCTACCATGCCCAGTCATAGGGTTTTTTAAAAATGGAACTTGGTATCACTACCTTGCAATGGCCCAGTATCAAGGACGGCCCTGGACGTCCAGGAAGTAGAGCAGCTCTATTCCTCCACATGGGCTTTTCCAGCCTTCCTTTCTTCTCCTTCTCAGAAGCCTGGGGCAGGCGGGAACCCCTTGGTCCTGGTCCCCTGGGCTCCAGGGTCCCCACTTGAGGGAGCCTTCGCCAGTTCACAACCAGCGTCACGAGCAGCTCTGACCCCTCCTGTGCCCCAGGCATCTCTGGTCCAGAGAGCTTTGCATCTATGGCTGCCAAACCTGGTTGATGATGAGATTCACCGGAGAGCTTTCTAAAAGCTTAGGCTTTCTTCAGCCCCCAGCACGTGGATCCTAATTAAAGCTACGGGTAGGGACCAGGTAAAAACAGCCCAGGTGGAGCTGATAATTAGCTACATGCTGGAGTCCTACATGCAGGACAACCAGGCTTAGCTGCGCTCTGGGAAAATTTTTACCTGCAAGTAATGCACAGCTGTCCAATGGAAGACCCCAGGGCAGGCACTGACTCTGACTCTCTTTCTTTTTTTCTTGAGACAGAGTCTCACTCTGTGGCCTCAGCTGGAGTGCAGGGTCATGATCTCGGCCCACTGCAACCTCCACCTCCTGGGTTCAAGAGATTCTCCTGCTTCAGCCTCCTGAGTAGCTGGGACCACAGGCGTGTACCACCACGCCTGGCTAATTTTTGTATTTTTAGTAGAGTCAGGGTTTCTCCATGTTGGGCAGGCTGGTCATGAACTCCTGGCTTCAGGAGATCTGCCCACCATGGCCACCCAAAGTTTTGGGATGACGGGTGTGAGCCACCTTGCCCAGCCTGACTCACTTTCTAAAATGAGCAGTACCTGCTGAAGGAAAGTGTCTAGCTCAGCCTTCTCCTAAGCTCACAGGACAGACCCTTTGGAGAAACTCCTTTCCCTGTCCTCTGCGACCAGGACAGGAGGCTTAGTGGTCTAGTATTTCTGGGTGTACAGCCTCTTTGTGTCTTCCTTATCTTTCTTGCCCATATCACATTTCAGGTCCCTTGGATCAGGGACAGAACTAGATTATACCCCTCTGGGTGGCCGCTTACTACACTTTAGGGCCAGGAAATGGTTTAGTGAGTTCCAGGCTCACAGAGGGAGAGGAACTGCTCCAGATGGGTCTTCCCCGGAGCCTCCCCCTTGCCAGATTGAGGTGATTTAGGTGATGAGATTTAGAGCAGATTTGGGACTCCTGAGTTGATGTTATAATGGGATGAGGCCTTGGGGCAAGGTGGATGTATTTTGTATTTGGGATGAACATACATCTTTGGGGTCTAGAGGGCTGACTAGGTAGGCACGCTGTTTCTCCCCACACAACGATGTCCATGCCCTAATCCCAAGAACCTCTGAATATGTCACCTTATGTAGCAAAAGGGACTTTGCAGGTGGGATTGGCAAGGGGTTTGAGATGGGGAGATTGGTCTGGATACCCAGATGAGCCCAATCTAACACCACACGTTCTTAAAAGCACAGGACTTTCTTGGGCTTAAACAGGAACGATAAGGAGGAATGGGAGGTCTGAGAAGTCACCACCCGCACAGGGATCAACCAGGAGTCTCGTTCACCTCATGTATCCCCAGAGCCTGGAACCCAGCAGGCGTTTGGACACAGAAAGACCAATAAAGTAAACTTTTGTGGTTTATTTTTGTTTTTGAGATGGAGTTTTACTCTTGTTGCCCAGGCTGGAATGCAATGGTTCAGTCTTGGCTCACTGCAACCTCTGCCTCCCGGGTTCAAGTGATTCTCCTGTCTCAGCCTCTCGAGTAGCATGTGCCACCACACCCGGATAATTTTTTGTATTTTTAGTAGAAACGGGGTTTCACCATGCTAGCCAGGCTGGTCTTGAACTCCTGACCTCAGCTGATCCACCCTTCTCAGCCTCCCAAAGTGCTGGGATTACAGGCGTGAGCCACTAAGCTGAACTTTTAAGCACTGGATTATAGCGAGCAGCCATATGGGTGAATTATTTAACCTCTCTGACCCCATGTCATCCCGTTTCTATGCATATCAGAAGTAAGGGCAGTGAAATAACCCACCCAAGGTCATCCAACGAATGAACAGTGGGGCTGGCCCCACTGCAAGCCCTTCAGAACCCATCTGGTTGCCAAATCCAGCAGCACCCCCCCCCCACCTTGGCCTGGCCATAATGGGCAGAACTCCTGGGTAAACAGGAGTGAAGCTTCTCATGGCCCTGTTTCATTCCTTTGCTTCATTCTGTGCCTTTGTTTTCTGGTGACTGGTTGTCATCCCATTTCCCGAGCACAGATCAGCAGAGGGTGCCAGGGCCCATGCAGAGACCTTCAGCTCCCAGAGCTGCCCTGGGGAAGAGCTGCCGAAGGGAAGGGCCTGGTCCTGGCCACCCACAACAACACTTGTCTTTAATGATGAGGGGCACCTACTGGTTCATAACCTGGCTCTGTGGCTGGACAGAGCCTCTGGACAAAGGACTTCATGGCTGTGGTTTTCACAGCTGTGAAAGGGGACAGGGGAAATGGACCTCCCAGGGGTACTGGGACAGTAAAATGAAGCAACTCACGAGATGGCTTCTAGCACAGTCCCTGGCACGTAATTCTTAGTTGAACTTCCATTCTTTTTTGTTTTGTTTTGTTTGAAACAGAGCCTTGCTCTGTGGCTCAGGCTGGAGTGCAGTGGTGCAGTCTCAGCTCACCGCAACCTCCATCTCCTGGGTTCAAGCGATTCTTCTGTGTCAGCCTCCCGAGTGGCTGGGATTACAAGTGCCCCCACCCCATGTCTGGCTAATTTTTGCAATTTTAGTAGAGACAGGTTTCACCATGTTGGCCAGGCTGGTCTTGAACTCCTGACCTCAGGTGATCTGCCCACCTCGGCCTCCCACAGTGCTGGGATTACAGGCGTGAGCCACTGAGCCCAGCTGAATTTGCATTCTTTATCAAGAGACATTTAGTCAATCTTGAAGGGCTCTCATTTCAGATTCTGCCCAAACCACATGAGTCATTTTTTGGACTCAGCTGTCTAGCTCCTTTTCCTCCACACTTTTATGTCTTTACCAAGTCTTCCCTCTGTACTTAAAGGGCACTCCCCAGCAGTCTAGCCATTAACCTCAGGTTCACTATAAACTATACAGGGGACCCAATTCAAAAGGCCCTCCTAAGCAGGGGGCTCCTTTCATTTGAAAACTGTGGCAGGCCACGTGTAAATTCAATACACTGTGCCTTTGCTTGCATATTTCCACTGTCTTCCAGCCTAAAACCCAGCCAGTCCTAACATTGACTGACTGCCCATGTATGTTATATAAGACCCCATGCTGGACAGGGATACTGAGATAAGTAAGACAGAATCACACATCACTGGAAGCACCTCCAACAGAGACAGAGATAGCAACAGATGATTTGAGAACAGCGTATGTGCGTGTCTAAAGAGACCCACTCTCAAGAGGGGAAACCTAATTCAGTTCCCAAGAACCTACCAGGCACCACCCTTCGAAGGAAGAATGGTCTCCACAGACTGATTTTCAAGCCCAAAGTCAGACAGGAGCCAGCAGGACAAGGACTGGACACCAGGCTTGGCTGACATCACTATCTCCCTTATTGCAAGGAGGCAGAGGCCCCTTGAAGATGTACTTTTGCGCGAGCTCCAAAGTATCTACTAAATGTAGGTCATTATGGCCGAAAATGCATTTTCCCCCTTATCCTTGCAGCTGCTCTGTGAGTTGGGCTGTAGCCTGATGTTCATCTACACCAGCCCCAGCCAACTGCTGGCCAACAGATTGCAGGATTGTGAACTTTGGAATTGGAAGGCAGTGTACACACACTGTCTCTTCCAGGTGCTTTTTCTTGTCAACCATTAAACCACACAGCAACAGACAAAGCGACAAAGCACTCAGTTCCTTCACACGGTCATTCCCTCCCCCTCCTGCTTCACCTGATGTGGAAGAATTTGTCAGTCAAACTTGAGCATTACAAGAATATGCAACAGAAAGAATTAAGAGAACTCAGCAATCCAAAAGCTGCCAAATGAGGGTTTTCTGCATTTTTTAGAAACCAATAACCCTGGTGAATGCAGTGCAGCTGAGGTTCTTTCTCTGCACCCAAAGCAAGGTGGCCACAGGACCAAGCCTCAGGCTTGGAACAGAAATGCAGCATCGAGAGAACAAATAGGGCACCTGCCACACTGATAATAACACCCCATAATACCATTAACGCTCTGTCTGTGCCGCTGCTGTTAGCACCCGTCATACAGATGTCACACCCATCAGGGGAATGCAGCAGCGGCTTCGTGGGTCTGACCTCAGAAATGCGGATGTGTCCCTCACAGCACACAGAATGCCTGGAATGTTCATGACACCATCACCCAGAGCATGCACATATCACCCAGAATTCCTGTGACACTGTCAGACTAACCCAACACCCACCACACTCATATAACCCCCGGAACATGCATGTGTCCCTCAGAGCACACACATATGACCCGGAATACCTGTGACACTGTCAGACTAACCCAACACCCACCATGCTCATATAGCCCCCGGAACATGCATGTGTCCCTCAGAGCACACACATATCACCCGGAATACCCATGACACTGTCAGACTAACCCAACACCCGACACATTCTTATAACCTCTGGAACATGCATGTGTACCTCAGAACACACACGTAACACCCAGAACGCTCATGACACAGTCAGACTCAGAGTGCACATATCACCCGGAACGCACAAGTGACATCGTCAGGGTAACTCAACACCCATCACACTCATATAACCCCCAGGACACACATGTGTCCCTCAGAACCCATATGCTTGGAATGCCCATGACAGCGTCAGACTCATAGCACATACATCACTCAGGATGCACAAGTGACACTGTCAGATTAACCCAACACCCATCACACTCATATAACACCCGGAATATGCATGTGTCCCTCAGAACAAACACATAATGCCAGAAATGCTTGTGACACTGTCAGACTAACAAAACCTGTCACACTCATATAAACCCTGGAACATACATTTGTCTCTCAGGGCACACATAGCACCTGGAACACCCATGACACCGTCAGACTAACACAGCACCCATCATGCTCATATAACCTCTAGAACACACATGTATCCTTCAGAACACACATACTGCGTGGGACGCAGACATCATAGCACCTGCAGCACCAAGGATGGGACCCTCCAGCTCTCGCCGGGCACTGGGTTCACAGCCTATGCTGGGCTGGGTTTGGGCTGTGCTTGGCCTCTGTTATGGAGTATGATGCTGTTTCTGCCTTTCTGATGTGGTATTGAAGTGGTTGCTTTCAAACGCAGTTGACTTCCCAGTAACGTCTCACTTCTGGGAAACTCGCAACTGCAGTTATTATGTCTTCTCCTTTCTCTCTGATTCCTCAGCAGGTTTTCCTGTGCCAGATTTGCAGCTTCACACAAAATATCCCCTGTGTGTTTCACCAAAAACAGGAACACTCCTCCAGGTGACCCCCATATAACCCCCAAATCTGGAAATACACGGTTTCTTTTTTTGGAGATGGAGTCTTGCTCTGTTGCCAGGCTAGAGTGAAGTTGCATCATCTAATCTCACTGCAAATTCCACCTCCCAGGTGCAAGGGATTCTCCTGTCTCAGGCTCCCCAGTAGCTGGGATTACAGGTGTGTGCCACCCTGCCTGGCTAATTTTTTGTATTTCTTTTTTTTTTGAGACAGAGTCTCACTCTGACACCATGCTGGAGTGCAGTGGCACAATCTCGGCTCACTGCAACCTCTGCCTCCTGGTTCAAGTGATTCTTCTGCCTCAGCCTCCCGAGCAGCTAGGACTACAGGCAGGCACCACCACGCCCAGCTAATTTTTGTATTTTTTTTTTTTTAGTAGAGATGGGGTTTCACCATGTTGGTCAGTATGTCTCGATCTCTTGACTTCGTGATCCATGTTCCTCAGCCTCCCAAAGTGCTGGGATTACAGGTGTGAGCCACCATGTCCGGCCAATTTTTTGTATTTTTAGGGAAGAGGGGGTTCCACCATGTTGGCCAGAATGGTCTCGATCTCTTGACCTCATGATTCTCCTGCCTTGGTCTCCCAAAGTGCTGGGATTACAGGCATGAGCCATCATACCCAGCTCAAAATACATGGTTTCTATTATAAAGTCCGGTCCACAGACCTATTTCACTACACTGCCTGCCCCAGCTGGGAGAAAAATGTCTCTTTCCATGGGGGCCCAATTTTCCTTTTTGGGCATGGTTCTTGAGACTCTCAATATTTTTTTGAGATGAAATTTCACTCTTGTTGTGCAGGCTGTTGTGCAATGGTTAGCCTCCACCTCCTGGGTTTGAGAAATTCTCCTGCCTCAGTCTCCTGAGTAGCTGAAATAACAGGCATCCACCACCACGCCTGGATAATTTATTTTATTTTCAGTAGAGACAGGGTTTCACCATGTTGGCCAGGCTGGTCTCAAACTCCTGACTTCAGGTGACCCACCACCTCTGCTTCCCAGAGTGCTGGGATTACAGGCATGAGCCACCATGCCTAGCTGACTCTCTGTTTTCACAGCCTTGACAGGTGTAAAGAGCAGAGATGACTCCATGCTGGGTCTGCCCAGCCTTTCCTCCTGAACAGGCGCAGACCCCGATTCCCGGTAGGAACCCCTGGCCTGGTGCTGCACCTCCTCAGTGCAGCCCAACTGGAGGAGCTTCCATCCATCCCACCACCACTAAGGATCTCACTTGGTAATGGCAAAAGATTGATTTACAACCACAAATTTCATCTTGTCAAGCTCTGGATTTAACTTTGCCAACGGCTTCCCAACGGCCTTAGAACCACGACCTCTAAATCCCGAGTGCTCCTGCCTGCTGCCATCTCCTGTCCAGTCCACTACCGCTGCCTGCAGTCCCACTCACAGGTACATGGGCTCCCGGGTGTCTCGGGGATTTTATGTGTGTTCTCTCAACCCATTCACCCACTGCCCACCCTAGTTTCTTAAGGCTTTTTCTAGATAAGTCTGTAAAGTCATAGCAGTTATGTTATCTAAAAGTAGAAAAGTTAATAATGTGATTTTTCTAAAGACAAGGAAATAATCCATTATTTATTAGACCATCTGTGAGATGACCCTCAAGTTTTTTTTTTTTGGAGATGGAGTCTCCCTGTGTTGCCCAGGCTGGAGTGCAGTGACACAATCTCTGCTCACCATAGCCTCCACCTCCCGGGTTCAAATGATTCTCATGCCTCAGTCTCCTGAGTAGCTGGGACTACAGGTAGCTACCACCATACTCAGCTGATTTTTGTATTTTTAGCAGAGATGGTGTTTCACTACATCAGCCAGGCTAGTCTCGAACTCCTGACCTCGTGATCCACCTGCCTCGTCCTCCCAAAGTGATGGGGTTACAACTGTGAGCCACTGTGCTCAGCCACCCTCAATTTATAAATCAAGAAAATACTAATTGCCTGGAACCAAAGTTTATGTTTAAGATAATTAGGAAAGAAAAATAAAATCTCAATGCTGAAGGAAAGGCAAATGGCACAGTAGATTATTGAAATTTCAGGAGAAGGCTGGGTGCGGTGGCTTGTGCCTATAATCCCAGCACTTTGGGAAGCTTAGACGGGCAGATCACTTGAGGTCAGGAGTTAGAGACCAGCCTGGACAAGACGGTGAAACCTTGTCTCTTCTAAAAACACAAAAATTAATCAGGCGTGGTGGCACACACTTGTAGTCCCTGCTACTCAGGAAGCTGGGGCAGGAGAATCGCTGAACTTGGGAGGTGGAGGTTGCAGTGAGCTGAGACTGTGCTACTTCACTCCAGCCTGGGTAACAGAGGGAGACACTTTCTCCAAAAAGAAAAAAAGAAATTATAGAATTTAGTGGACAGATTATTACCTTGCTATATTCTCTAGCCTTGTGTTAGCAGTTGCAAGGTAGTTTATGTTTAAACATTTATATTTTATCTAGTCAATCAAACTAACAAAAAGTCCTGTCCACATCATGATAAACTATATAAATATTTGCAAACCTCTTCATCTATACAATGGAAAATGGCTGAAGTAAGTGTAGCTTGTTTTTTTTTTTTGAGATGGAGTTTCGCTCTGTTGCCCAGGCCAGAGTGCAGTGGCACAATCTCAGCTCACTGCATCCTCTGCCTCCTGGGTTCAAGCGATTCCCCTGCCTCAGCCTCCTGTGTAACTGGGACTACAGGTGAGGGCCACCACACTGGGCTAATTTTTTTTATTTTAGTAGAGACGGGGTTTCATCATGATGGCCAGGATGGTCTTACACGCCTGACCTCATCCTCCTGCCTCAATCTCTCAAAGTGCTGGGATTACAGGTGTGAGCCACTGCATGAGGCCATAAGTGTAGATATTTAAGCAAATAAATGATTAATATTTACGTATTGAAATGAGTAAGAGAATGTAATTATGTCACACTTCTGGTATGGGACTTTGGGCTCCCTCTGTTGCCTCTTGCTGGATGGCAAATTGTTGGCCTGTGGAGACTGAAGGAGAAGCGTATCTTATTTCTTTCTTTCTTTTTTTCTTTTTTTTGAGATGGAGTTTTGCTCTTGTTGCCCAAGCTGTAGTGCAATGGCGCAATCTCGGCTCACTGCAGTGTCCACCTCCCGGGTTCAAGTGATTCTCCTGCCTCAGCCTCCCGAGTAGCTGGGATTACAGGCATGCACCACCACACCAGGCTAATTTTGTATTTTTAGTAGAGATGGGATTTCTCCACGTGACCAGCCTGACCAAGGCTGGTCTCGAACTCCTGACCTCAGGTGATCTGCCTGCCTCAGCCTCCCAAAATGCTGGGATTACAGGCATGAGCCACCATGCCCAGCCTAATTTTACTTTCATACGTAATTTGCGTCTATCAGTTTATTTCTATTTTGTGATATTCTATGTGTAATAAATGTTTAAGTAACATAAAAATAGAAATAATAATATAGAATACATCTTTTGTCCAATAAATAACCCAAAGTTTTCTTTGTTGTAAGATGAGGAATATATTTTTATCATTAATGCTTATACTTATTATTTGAGGCAATAAAACTCTGAATCTAATCCAAATTAGTAAAATTGACATTTAACTTTGGCTTTTATCAAGAGGGCAGAATGAAGTGACTCCATAAATATCATGAAAATGTTTTAAAGACAGGAAATTAATTTTAATAATAATAAATGCAAAACAATATCATGTTTGAATGATATTATAGAAAAGATAATTTGATAATTCAGAGAGGTTACTACTTACCATAGATAGATGCATATATAAAGAAACTGTGACGGCCCGGCGCGGTGGCTCAAGCCTGTAATCCCAGCACTTTGGGAGGCCGACGCGGGTGGATCACGAGGTCAAGAGATCGACACCATCCTGGTCAACATGGTGAAACCCCGTCTCTACTAAAAAAAAAA
>NW_022437086.1:486355-490407 GCF_009761245.1 Sapajus apella | reverse complement strand
AAAAAAAAAAAAAAAAAAAAACTGTGACAAATATATATGTAATTGATCTTTAATAAAGATGAAAATTTTGCCATTTTCAACAACACTGATGAACCATGAAGACATTATGCTAAGTGAAATAAGCCAGATACAGAAAGACAAGTACTGCATGATTTTGTATTTATGTGGAATCTTTAAAAAATTAGACTCATAGAAACAGAAGAATAATAATTACTACAGGTTAGGATGTGGGAGGGAATGACAAGGTATCAGTCAAAAGATACATACTTTCACCTATAAAACAAACAAATGCTGGGAATGTAACATACAGATTGGTGACTAAACTTAGTTAATAATACGGTATACTTAAAATTTTTTCAAAATCAAATCTCAAGTAATCTTACCACACATACCCACTCACACACACATACATATAAAGTAACTATGTAATGTGATAAATATGTTAACTAGTTTAACCAAGGTAATTAAAAATGTATACATGTCTTAAAGCATCATATTCTACATCCTAAAATATATACACTTTTAGTTTGCCAATTATACTCAATAAATGTTAAAAAAAAAAAAAAGTTAAAGGTAATTAACAAGTACTATCTAGCCACGTGCAAACTCTATTTAGAACCCTTTTCAACATCTTCCAGATTATTTTAAAAAATCTATATCTACCTTATTTATTTATTTATTTATTTATTTATTTATTTTTTTTTTGAGATGGAGTTTCGCTCTTGTTACCCAGGCTGGAGTGCAATGGCACGATCTCGGCTCACTGCAACCTCCGCCTCCTGGGTTCAGGCAATTCTCCTGCCTCAGCCTCCTGAGTAGCTGGGATTACAGGCACGCACCACCATGCCCAGCTAATTTTTTGTATTTTTGGTAGAGACGGGGTTTCACCATGTTGACCAGGATGGTCTCGATCTCTTGACCTCGTGATCCACCCGCCTCGGCCTCCCAAAGTGCTGGGATTACAGGCTTGAGCCACCGCACCCGGCCTACCTTATGTTTTTGATATCAGGGAAGTCCTAATAAGAAATAATGGTAATTGTAGAAAAAAATCTGAATTAAGATAAATAATTTAAGCCATATTAGCTTTATATTATATAAAACAGTAATTCTGGCTATATATTCATTGCAGTGGAGTATTTCTGAAATCTGTGGATAATACATATATAATACATACATAGTAGTAAAGAGTAATCACACTTCACAAATTACTACAATAGATGTATTGGGATGGAGGTCTTCTACACTAAGAAACTTGAGATTTCGGGTGAGATGATGTTTTATGTCATAGACAATCTATGTGACATATTTTACTAATGTATGCAACTGTTGCCTATTTATGCTTTGCAAGAAAATAATATATATTTTTAAACATTTAATACAGATAATTAAAATTATCAAGAAGTTAAAAAATCTGTATTATGCTAAATATAGTTGAAGAAAAATATGAGAAATTCCCAGGACCAGAAGTAAATGAAAGGGTTAATCCAGAGGAACAGTCAACCTAAGAAGCACATGCTCTCTTCAGATAGGACTAATTACAAGAATGTCAGATTCATGTGGGTTGTTCAACTTTCAATAAGGCAAATGGAATCAGCAAAGAAATACACAGACTGGAGACATTCCAAATATGGTATTTTCTATATGTGAAAACTAAGGTATACATTATATTGCACAGAATTAGATAAACTACCAAGATGAAGGGTCAAAAGAAATTATATGATACATAAATATCAGATATTTGGCTTATGTTAAAATATTTGTCATTACAATGAAAAAACAGAAAACCAAAGTAATGGGCAAACAACAACAAAAAAACTATGCTTCTCAAATCATATCTGGAAAAAAAGCAAATTGAAAGTAAGCTATTACAAATGTGGTGAAACAATGTAATGTGCAAAATATGGGGTGCATACTAAAATACACTGAGCTGACGACAGGCCAATAAGGTAGAATACTAAGCAAAATTGATGTAGTTACATATTTTATAGCAGGCAAGTTAATAGAGAATGAAATATATTTATACATATATGAAGACTGGATTGAGAAGAACACCTAATTGCTTTACTAGACTATATAAAAAATGAAAGGCAATATTTAAAAAATTGGTGATTAAATAGTTTCTAAAACTGAAAACCAGACATAAATCCTTTAAAAGTTTAGAAATGTAATGTATCAAAAAGAGATGAAAATAATTCTTAAGTGAAGTAATAGTCTGGCTATTATAATTAGTGATGCAATAAACATGGGAGTTTGACATACTGATTTTATTTCCTTTTGATATATACCAAGTATTGAAATTGCTGAATCATAGAGTAGTTCTATTTTTAATTTTTGGAAGACTCTCCACACTATTTTTTCTAAAACAGAATAATAATCTGTGCAGCAACATGGATGTACCTGGAGGACATTATGTTAAGTAAAATATGCAAAGCATAGAAAGACAAACGTCACATGATATCCTTTTTATGTGAAATTTAAACCTGTGCTTGCTTCAGCAGCACATATACTAAAACTGGAACGATACAGAGAAGATTAGCATGGCCCCTGCGCAAGGATGACACGCAAACTCGTGAAGTGTTCCATATTTAAAAACACACACACACACACACACACACACACACACACACACACACAAAGAAAAGAAATTTAAACCTAACTTCATGGAAGTAGAGCAAAATGGTGGTTACCCACAGGCTGAAAGGATGTGGAGCAGAAGAGATGAGAACAGGTTTGCCAATGAATGCAACATTACCATTTAACAGAAAGAATAGGCTGGGCACGGTGGCTCACACCTGTAACCCTAGCACTGTGGGAGGCTGAGGTGGGTGAATCACTTGAGGCCAGGAGTTGGAGACCAGCCTGGCAGACATAGTGAAACCCATCTCTACTAAAAATACAAAAATTAGCCAGTCATGATGGCATGTGCCTGTAATCCCAGTCACATGGGAGGCTGAGACCCAAGAATTGCTTGAACCCTGGAGGTTGAGGTTGTAGTGAGCCAAAATCATGCAACTGTACTCTAGCCTGGGTAACAGAACAAGACTGTCTCAAGAAAAAAAGAAAAAATTAATTTAAAAAACCCTAACAGAAAGAATAAGTTTTTGTGTTCTATTACACAGTAAAGTGACTATAACTAGTAATAATATATTATAATATAGGTTAAGTCAGCTATAAGAGAGAATTTTTATGCCCTAAGTGCATTTAAAAAAGAAAAAGAATTTTATAGTTATCAGCACAGAGACATAACAAATGTTGAAAACAATGTATATGTTCATTATTCTGATTCTATCACTATACAATGAGTAAATGCACTGAAATAACACTGTGGCCCATAAATGTGTACAATTACATGTCAATTTTAAATAAAATAAATCTTAATTTTAAAAAAGGTCAAACTTCATAAAATCAACATGAAAACAAGCTCATAAAAGCAGTGACAGCAAAATGTCTCACCTTTGTATAAAGCCAGCAAACAGAAAAAAGTTAATAAAATATTAAAATAAAAGCTTCTACATGGTATAGAAAACAATCAACAGAATGAAACAAACTACATATAGATTATCATGTCACTATTGAAAGACAAATTGAGAGACCAAACAAGAATAAACCCAGGATATTGTATTTTGTGATTTTATGTTTAAATCTCACCAACCAGGAAGTGATGGGGCTTATGGTGCTGGCCTGAAGCATGCTCAGGAGCGAGGTGATGCAGATGGAGAGGCCCCTCATTACCTTGTATATGTAGAACGAAGCCTTACCTCTGAAGTTATTCTGAAATTTTAGTGACTCAAACATGTCTGGAGACAGTAACTCTGCTGCAATGACTAGCATCACTATGTGGACAAAGGCCAAGTGACAGATGATCAGGTCATGTTTTTTAGGCTTGTGATCCTTAAAGAATGTGAAAATGTGCCAGAGGAGAAGAAAGCTGTTGGCTTAGATTCCAATGCCAGCTTGAAAACAAAAGACCCTTTTTAAAGATAACATCTGAAATGTGTGTTCATCCTAATGACGTAGAAGAAACATATTTTGAAGACCTGAAAAAAACAGAT
>NW_022437086.1:446527-486345 GCF_009761245.1 Sapajus apella | reverse complement strand
CTAATGACGTAGAAGAAACATATTTTGAAGACCTGAAAAAAACAGATTTATGTCATCAACGTTCTTTCATCAGTGTTCCAAATTATTATCATTGTCATCATTGTTATTTTAGTCTCATTTTCTTGATTAACCCCATCTTATATAAATTCTTGATAATGTATCTCCTGCACTACTTTCTAAACCAATAGTTATACATGTATAACTATTATGAATCTCTACATATAATAAATACACTTTCAAATATGCCTGTATAAGGTGCACACTCTCTATATTCCTCGTGTACCTTGGCCTTCTACTCATTAATCATATCCTTGTTCTGTGTTCTCATTTTATATTTAGCACTTCAGCAGCAGGCATATAAAATGAATAGTAATTGTACTGTTGAATTAAATGTATGTTAATGTGAAAAGACTCACTAAAACAATTAAAAATATATTCAGTTGAGTCTTTCTCATGATCTATCATTTTGATCGATTTATGCATCATCACTCTTCCATGGTTTTTGATCCTTGTGGTTTTACTGGACTCACCATGATGATTCATGATATTTCGTCAGCATATTAGCAATTTTTATATTATATGCACCCTTATATTCTCTTTGCCATTAATTGTAATGTGTAATGTGATAGCTTGGAATTCAGATGTCAATATCCTTATAGGGACTGGGGGACATTATTCTGCTTAATCAAACCCTAATTTATTATATGATACAGAAATGATCCTGGCTGTCTCTCAGTTTCGTTCACATCCCAGAGGTCTATTATGTGATCTCGATTTCAGAACATTTTAAAATATTTTCTTCTCCGTTACCAACAAGATAAACACTACCTTTTTTTTTTGAGACAGGGTCTGTCACTCAGCGTGTAGTGCAGTGGTGTAATCTCTACTCACTGCAACTTGCACCTCCTGGGTTCAAGCAGTTCTCCTGCCTTAGCCTCCCAAGTGGCACCCACCGCCACACCAGCCAATTTTTATATTTTTCGTAGAGACAATTTCACCATGTTGGCCAGGCTGCTCTTGAGCTTCTGACGTCCCGAAGTTCTGGGATTACAGGTGAGGGCCACCGAGCCCAGCCACTATTCTGAATTACTTTGTTTCAACCATGAAGTTGCATCAAAATAGTCACATGTTGGTCTTCTTCCTGAGACTTCATTTAATACAGAGATACTCTACCATGCCTAGAAAAATACTTGGTTTTCAATAAGAAAAATAATTCCTCTCAAGTTTTCTTGGGATGACTTCAATGACCATAACACCTTGTAAAATTTTGCAGAACAATTTTGCAGTTACCATTTCATTTTATTTGGTCAAGATTCAGACATCATTTATCATTTTACTTTAATCCAGGGCTAAGAACAATTTTAGCTTCATGACATTAAAAAAGGGATACACCTTTAAATTCACTCAGATTTTTTTAAATGAAAGTGTGTCTGTTTCAAGGTCACTTATCATTATATAATTTTGTAAATAAAAATATATGAGATGATGCAAAAATGTTGACATTGAGTATCCTTGGATAATAATAAAAAATTAGTGACTGAAAAAAGTTGCTCTAAAACCACCAGATATGTTTGATTTTATAAAGGAAACATCAAGTTGATTAAATGGTTGTTACTCTTTCTATGAAACTTTAATAAGTAAATGCATTTATCTTAGAAACAATGAAAGATTTCCATTAGCATACATCTACACCATCAGTGCAGTTGAGTTCTGCTGTCAAGTTAAAAATCAGAAAAAGAAAACAAAGTAATTCTAAATTAAAGACTTAATGGTATCCAAATTTTAAGGATCATACTTCAGTACTAGAAAAATGTATTTGAATATGAGATAATATATGTATGAGTTATTAACTATAAATCTGCATAGTTTTGTTAATATAACAAATATATTATGAACCACACACCAAAAGAAGATATAGGGCAAACAATTAGGTTAAATAACACAGATAAGAATTTTAATATTTTATTTTTTCACCCTAAAAAAACCCAGTTTATGCTAATTCATTGTCCTTACTCTGCAAATAACTTAAACATAATCTACTGCGTGATCAGATGGTGTGTTTTTCCAGCGAGGCTCTTGAGAGCATTGATGCTGATCCCGGCTGAGATCAGCAATTTTGGTTGTCACAATTAGAGCATGATTGAATTGATTGTGTCATCAAACATTTTTCTCACCTGCCAGAGCTAAACAGTTAATACTTGCCTTTAACATACTGCAGAAGTCATTTTTAATCCAAATATTAAATTTAGCTGTGTTCTATGTTTTTATTTGGAAGAATTCTGGAATTTGTTTAATATGATGCCAAAATGGGTGAAATAAAATAGCGAAAAAATCCACAGATGCTACTTTTAGGTTGTTCACAGTGAAAAGAAAAATTTAGTCCTATGTGACCCATTAAAAATTTCAAAATCTGAATGCACAGCTTAGCTCTCGCCATTAGAGTCACAATCTGGGCCGGGCACGGTGGCTCATGCCTGTAATCCCAGCACTTTGGGAGGCCGAGGTGGGTGGATCACAAGGTCAAGAGATCGAGACCATTGTGGTCAACACGGTGAAACCCCATCTCTACTAAAAATACAGAAAATTAGCTGGGCTTGGTGGCGTGTACCTGTAATCCCAGCTACTTGGGAGGCTGAGGCAGGAGAATTGCCTGAACCCAGGAGGCGGAGGTTGCGGTGAGCTGAGATCAGGCCATTGCGCTCCACCCTGGGTAACAAGAGCGAAACTCCGTCTCAAAAAAAAAAAAAAAAAAGAAGTCACAATCTAAGTTTGATGGGGCTGAGGGTGAAGCTCCTGGGCACTCTCAGTAAACATGGAGTGCAGCTCAAGTTTACTCTCACCATACTGCCTTTCACCTTAGTGTATTCTCAATATTCTTAAGTCCCAAAGTGTATAAATAGTTGTGTATAATAAGGGAATAACACCATTATACAAACCAGGAATGAAAATCAAATCATAAAAAACATAAGCTTAGATCAGACATCTAAAGCAAAGATAAAGGGTGTATAGAAGGAAAAAGCCACTTACAAGAATCCAAAAGCTGTTTTGTATATGGTGGATACATTATTTGTAGAAAAAGAAGTCTGATAAAGTATACTTCCTCATCTTTGTTATAAAACATAGTTTTTAAGTATTGTTATTTTATTAATAATATTATTTGAATAGTGATGCACTGTCCCTTATGTAGATTTAAAATATAATCTATATAAATGTAAAATGTTTTTATTATATCAATAAAAGTATCCTTTTTATCAGACACTTTACAACATTTATTGAGCAGCCTTTTTAGACCTATGAATTTTAGGTGCCAGGGAGAAGGGATTTCTTGTTAAGTGGCAATAAATGGCAAACTGAAAAATCCGGCTGGCAAATTTAGAAAAGAAAAAATGTTTCCACCAAAATTAGGCCTGATAAAAGAAGTTTTATAAAATACAGCAAGATGAAAATAATAAATATGGTAAGTATCAGATGCATTGAATGATTGTAATGCATTTGTCACTTTTTGGAAGTTGAAATTAGTGTAGAGTGCAGCTAGAGGCACAATGCTTGCTGATAAGGATATTTATAATTTCAAGACATTTAATTCCCAGCTTCCTTGGAGGAAAAAATAAGCAGGAAAATTATTACTTTAAATGTAGACAATAGAAAAATACTGGAGGACCTTCATCACAAATTCCATCCTACCAATTTTGAAAAAGCCTAAAATCCTTTTGGAAGAGTGTTTCTGATTATTTCAACTGAGGAGATACCAGCTAAGTGTAACACTCTCTTTCTCTAAAAATGTGAAAGGCCTTGTACAATCATGCTCCTGTGCATCACAGTATAATAAGAGTCTTACCAGATGTGTCATATATTGAATTTGGAGGAATATTTCCAAGTTGAAAATTGCAATTTGGAAAACCGCATCTTATATTCTTCATGTACTCTTCCTATGAGCAGTTGAGATCCTTCCTCCCTAAATACATAAAATGCAGATATTTGAAGCACTTAAAAATGCTTTGTTCTTTTCCTAATGTTCAGAGACATAGTGATTTTGTACGATTATATTTTCTTGAGGGCTTAGTGCCCTTATGAGCTACAATTAGGCAACTATTATTATCACATTTTTTTTCTGTTTTGACTTCTCCTTACTCCTTTCTCTGTCTTATATGTTAAAAATCACAGAACAAGAAAACATTATTTCCTAATAAAGTTAGACAAAATTAAGTTATATATATATATATATATATTTTTATTTTTATATATTTTTTTTTTGGGACGGAGTTTCGCTCTTGTTACCCAGGCTGGAGTGCAATGGCGCGATCTCGGCTCACCGCAACCTCCGCCTCCTGGGTTCAGGCAATTCTCCTGCCTCAGCCTCCTGAGTAGCTGGGATTACAGGCACGCGCCACCATGCCCAGCTAATTTTTTGTATTTTTAGTAGAGACGGGGTTTCACCGTGTTGACCAGGATGGTCTCGATCTCTTGACCTCGTGATCCACCCGCCTCGGCCTCCCAAAGTGCTGGGATTACAGGCTTGAGCCACCGCGCCCGGCAAGTTATATATTTTAACAGCAAAATTGAAATATACTGGCCACATTCAAGATTATATGTTTAATATGTAAATTGCAAATTTAAAACTTATAGAGGAAACTGTAAGAATGCAGAACTTGGGGAACTTTTTATAGTAAGGAAATGCTATTTTCTTTGAATTTTGAAGATTATTATTCTCATTATTAAAAATGTGATAATACATAAAATACAATTACAATTCAAATATAATATTACAAAATTAGCCGGGCGCGGTGGCTCAAGCCTGTAATCCCAGCACTTTGGGAGGCCGAGGCGGGTGGATCACGAGGTCAAGAGATCGAGACCATCCTGGTCAACATGGTGAAACCCCGTCTCTACTAAAAATACAAAAAATTAGCTGGGCATGGTGGTGCGTGCCTGTAATCCCAGCTACTCAGGAAGCTGAGGCAGGAGAATTGCCTGAACCCAGGAGGCGGAGGTTGCGGTGAGCCGAGATCGCGCCATTGCACTCCAGCCTGGGTAACAAGAGCGAGACTCCGTCTCAAAAAAAAAAAAAAAAAAAAAAATTACAAAATTAACAAAGCATAAGATCAATATAGTATGGCGTCAATATTCATAAAGTTGCTTTTTTTCATTTAGAATCACCTATTGCACTTTGATGTGATTCCCTGAGACATGACTGAAGTTACGAAAAGACAATGTCCTGGCTCTTCACTGAGACAACTCTGCCTCATCCCCCCACTCACCTGAGTCTTGAGCTCTCACTGTTATTAATGCTGACAAAGAGTTACTCAGCTGAGTCTCTGGAGCGAGTCCATGTTTGTAAGACGAGGCTCACAATATGTGGTTATAAGGAAGCAATGCCATAAGCCCATCCCCTCCAGGCCTATAATTTTCATGTCAACCCTAAAAATAGTATAAGCTCTGGTTTTGTGATTTTAAGAATGGAGGCCACCAAGGGAAAATGAAACTTTTTGATTCCTGGAAAATACATTAGAAACAGCTGTGCTCCAACTCTCCTATGTGTAAGCTGATTTCCCCGGGTATATTCAGCCCAGTGGGTTGTATAGTGCCTGTTCTTATAAACAAAACAGTAATCTCCCAATTACACAAGCTTCAAAATTAGTAAAACACAACGTCAGATTTTTCCACTGTGTTACTCCTGGTTGAAGTAATTCATGGTTGCCCTCACTAATCTTCCCCAGTAATCTCTGATTTTCATGGTAAGAGGTAGGCCAAAAGTACCTTTGTGAGAATCAGAAAAATGCCACCTCTATCTGACCTAAATGGGCAAAGTGCTCCATTTCCTGAGGACACAGTTCTGAGTCTGGGCACTAGACATGGGAGCAAAATGCAGACTGCTTTTTATACCTCTCACTAATTTGCCCAGGTTCATTTACAGAGAATGGAAGTGCACATCTATTTCAAGCAAGGAATGTTTGAATAAAAACTGTCCATGCCAAGAGTTTTTTTTTTTAGATATGAAGTATCAAAGGGGTATTCCACCCTGTCCCTCAGGTTTCTTTGTGGCTTCCACTCACAGGAATGTTTTACACACTCAGTAGTAGAGCACACATTTTATAGCAAAGGCCTTTATTTTCTTTGCTTCTGTGACACCCATCAAATATGACGCTGTTGAAACTAAAGTTAACATTAATCATCATTATCACTGCCTATTTGCTTTCTTAGTCTAATACTGTGTGTTAAATTGTATGTTAAAATTTTGACTTCTATTTTTATAAACCTGTGGATCTTAGCACAGCGCAGGTGCTCAGCTCCTTTAGTTACAGCATGGCTGTGTTCTCACGCATCATCTTTAATTCTCTAAAAAGCATGTCCTCCAATGGCCTAAGTCAGGACCAAAAAACTCACAGACCTCTATTGTCCACAAGTTTAATTCTACCTGATCTCTGCATCTCAGTCCAACATATCATCAGCTGCCATCGATATAATCTTATTTTCCATTCAATTTAAAAACAATTTCATTTCCATTTTTAGATCATAATTTCATTGCCTTTTCTAAGACATCCAACTGCATTTAAATATTTTTGTCTACTCATTGAAGAAAAACTGTCAGGAAATAATCCTCTGAAGGAGAAAGCTATCAATAAAAAATAAAAGCAAAATAAGGCCTTTCCAGATCAACAAAAGCTGAGTTGATTTCAACTAGGTAAAAATATAAAAATTAGCTGGGTATGGTGGCAGGTGCCTCTAGTCCCAGCTACTTGGGAGGCTGAGGCAGGAGAATCACTTGAACCCAGGAGGTGGAGGTTGCAGTGAGCTGAGATCATGTCACTGCACTCCAGCCTGAGCGACAGAGGGAGGCCTCAGAAAGAAAGAGAGAAAGAGAGAAAGAGAGAGAAAGAAAGAAAGAAGGAAAGAAAGAAAGAGAGATAAAGAAAGAAATGTCAAATAACCAAAGAAAAGGAAGGAAGGAAGGAAGGAAGGAAGGAAGGAAGGAAGGAAGGAAGGAAAAATCAAATAACCAGAGAGAATAATTTGAATCTACATGAAATGACCAAAGCACCAGTAAAAATAATCATGTCACTGTAAAAGACATCATGCATACATTTTTTAATTTCTTATATTATTTTTTAAAATGACCGCTATGCATAACAACATAAATACAATTGTATTGTTGGACTAATTACAAATACATGTAATATACTTACCAATAACTGAGCAAAACAGGTCAGTGATAACATGTTTGGTAATAAAAATTAGCTGAATATTCTAAAATAATGAGAAAATTCAGAAATGGAAAATAAAAAGGTTAATATCAAATGACTTGTAGATATATCTTTGTTCTTTTTTGTTTTCTCATCTTATTCTAAAAAAAATTATATAAAATAAGTATAAAATATTAAGTTTATAGTATATGTAGATATAAGTATAAAATTTATATAACAAAATGAGAAGCAGAAATATTAATATATAGAACTAACATTTGTATAACTCATCGGTATTAAGGTATTATAAATGTAAAACATATTCTGATGAATGAAAGTGTATATCAGAAGCCTTAAAAGAACAAGTGATTAAAAAAAAAAGAACAAGTGATAGATCCAAATATATATTAAAAATTATTTTAAAAAATGCAATGTTACATAAAAATGTCTTCTTAATGCAAAAGAAGGCAAAATGAAGTAGAAAAATAAAATACACATGTGATATGTAGAAAGCAAAAATGATACAAAAAATAAATCCAAATATATAAATAATACTAAATATAAAAAGTTTAATTAAATAAAAATTGAGATTATTAGACAAAATATAAAAATGAGATACAAATATATGCTGGTCTACAGCACAATTGCTTTGGATCCAAATAAACAAATTGTGTAGAAGTGGAAGAATAAAAGCTTGCAAAGAGCAGCCATAATAAAATTGTAGTTGCAATTACACAATTAAAAAAGAATTTAGGCTGGGCTCCGTAGCTCTCACCTGTAACCCCAGCACTTTGGGAGGCCAAGATGGATGGATCACCTGAGGTCAGGAGTTCGAGACCAGCCTGACCAACATGAAGAAACCCCGTTTCTACCAAAAATACAAAATTAGCCTGGCATGATAGTGCATGCCTGTAATCCCAGGTAGTTGGGAAGCTGAGGCAGGAGAGACACTTGAACCTGGGATTGAAACGCCATCTCAATGAAAAAAAAAAAAAAGATAAAATAAACAAATAAAAAGAAAAAACACATGCTTTTTTTTTAGGTGTAAAATGAGACATTTAAAATTGACCAAAAAAAGTCAATTCCTTAGGAAGATGTAAAAATCATCAACCAATAGGCAAGTAAGAAAAGAGAAACAAAATATATGAGGCGAAGACTGACAAAAATAAATCCAGAAAGATAGAATAAAAAAATAACAGACATTTGAATACTTTACTCTCAATAATAATTTAAAAAACAGTCAACAGGTCAAAGAGTAAACAGACTTGAACACAAAACCACTGAGACCTAGCACATTTGTATAGTCTGTTCCACCTAACAGAAATAGACTATGCATTTGTAGTAAGTGCACATGGAATCTTCTTCAGAATAAACTATATTCTAGGTGATTACATACAGAATAAAATTAAAAGAATTGTGTAAATGCAAAGTATTTTCTCTGACTGCAATGGAATACAATTAAAAATAAATGACATCGGGAAATTTGGATAAGTCACAGGTATGCAAAAATTAAGCAATGAAATTCTTAATGGCCAGTGTGTCAAAAAATTTAAAATTGGAACTATTTCAGATGAATAAAAATGTTTACTTAACAAAATATGCAAGCTGCAGCAATTAATGACAGTCAATTTCTTCATGAAAAAAGGATTTCAAATCAATAACGTTGGGCAAAGGCATTTCTTTGAAACAAAAAGAAGTCATACTGAAATTCCTAACAGGAAAGAATGGAGAGTGCAATGCTTTGGGAATAAGATCACTGAAAAGTGTCCATATAGTTAAGAGAATCTAACAGGCAAGGTACAGGATTAGGGCCAAGTGCTGGCTCAGAAAAAACAGAGAAAGACACTAATTTCTGACATCTATTTTACCTTTAGTCTCTGGACAAGCAGAGTACAGGGAAAGGCCAAGTTGAAAACATTCTGGTTAAGTGGAAAAGGTATTCTACAAGAGACACACAGAACACAGTTTTAAGAACTTGCAATTTTTGCATTGGTAAATTTATTTATTTATGTTAGTAGGTTATTCTATAATTGACACATAATTTCAAATATTTATAGGGTATAGTGTAATGTTTCAAAAAATACGTACATTGTGTTATGATAAAATTGGGGTAATTAGCATGTTCATCATCTCAAATCATTATCATTTCTTTATAGTGATAAGTTTCAAGTTACTGTTTTCTAGCTATTGTAAAGTGTATGCTGTTATTATACTGTAGTTGTTATAGTCACCCAACTATGTAACAGAACACCAGAAGCTATTTTTTCTAACTGTAACTTCGCACCCAATGAATGGCCTCCCTTAATCTTTTTCTTCCCAGACCCCTCCCCAGACTCTGGTAACCACCAGTCTATGCTTACCTTCTGCAAGATCAACTCTCCTATATTCCACTTATTAGTAAGCTCATGCAGTATTTGTCTTTCAGCCTATGGTTTATTTCACTGAATATCATATTCTCTAGGTTCACACATATTGCCACAAATGACAGTATTTTATTTCTTTCCATAGCCAAATAGTATTCCATTGTGTATCTATACCACATTTTCTTTATTTATTGATTGATGGACACATCTTGATTTCATCTCTTCGCTGCCGGAATAAACACCATAATGCAAATATCTTTTTGATATACTGATTTTAATTACTTTGGCTATAGACAGTAGTTCAATAATAAGACATATGTTAGCTCTATTTTTGACTTTTTGAGAAATCGCCACAGTTTTTTTTTTAATAATGATGGTATTAAGCTACTTCCTCACCAACAGTGTCAAAGAGTTTTCCTCTCACTGCATTCTCACGTGTATTTGTTATATTTTGTCTTGGGAGTAGCCATTATTTCTAGTGTGGGATGGTATTTCATTGTAGCTTTAATTTTCATTTTCCTTATAGTTGGTAATGTCGAGCATTTTGCTATGACCCTGCCAGCAATTTGTACACTTTTTTGGGCAAACTGTCTATTAAGGTATTTTGCCATTTTTTAAATTGGATCATTTGTTTTGTTTTGTTGTTTGTTTGCTGGTTAGTGGTTTGAATCCTTTACACACTCTGGGTATTTGTATAGTTAGCAAATGTTTGCTCCCATTCTGTGGCTTGTCTCTTCACTATGTTGATTGTTGTGTTTTCTTTGCACCTTTTTAGTTTGATATAATCTATTTGCCTGTATTTTCTTGTTATCTATGCTCTTGAGGTCCTATGCTTTTGAGGTCTTTAAACGGAGTCATGGAAGTCATAGAGAATTTCCCATTTGTTTACTTCAAGTAGTATTATAGGTTTGGGTTGTATACTTAAGTTCTTAATGCATTTAGGTGGATTTTTAATATGGTAAGAAATAAGGGTCTGGTTTTATTAGTCTGCATGTAGATATACAGTTTTTTGTAGCATCATTTATTGAAGAGACTATTTTTCCACAATGTGTGTTCTTGGCACCTTTGGCAAAAAATCAGTTGTCTTCTTAGTGTGGATTCATTTCTGGGTTCCCTAATCTGTTTCACTGGTCTAAGTGTCTGTTGTTATTACCAGTACCACGTTATTTTTGTTACCGTAGATTTGCAGTATGTCTTGAAGTTAGGTGATGCGATGTGTCCAGCTTTGTGTGTGTTCTTTCTCTCAAGATTAGTTTGGCTATTTTGGTTGTGTTTTTGTTTGTTTGTTTCATTTGAATTTTATTATTTTTTCTATTTCTATAAATAATTTCATTGACGTTTTGATGAAAATTGTTATAAATTTGTAGATCATTTTTGGAAGTGCAAAAATATTAATTATTCTTCAAATATGAAGGTAGAATATCCTTTTTTGGTAACTTTAATTGTTTTCATCAGTGTTTTATATTACTTTTTACATTACTTTTAATGCAAAAACTGCAACTACTTTTGCACCAACCTAATAATTATTGTAGATATCTTACACATTCTTAATTAAATTTATTCCTAGGTATTTTATTTCATTCTCTAGAAATTATATATAAGACTGCTTTCTTAATTTCTTTTTCAGATATTTTGCTATTGACATATAGAAATATTACTTATTGCGGGGCACTGTGGCTCATGCCTGTAATCCCAGCACTTTGGGAAGCCAAGGCGAGCAGATCTCAAGGTCAGGAGATTGAGATCAGCCTGGCTAACACAGTGAAACTCCATCTCTACAAAAATACAAAAAATTAGCTGGGCGTTGCAGCCGCACCTGTAGTTTCAGCTAGCTACTCAGGAGGCTAAGGCAGGACAATCACTTGAACCGGGGAGGCAGAGGTTGCAGTGAGCTGAGATTGAGCCACTGTACTCTAGCCGGGGCAACAAGTGAGACTTCCATTTCAAAAAAGAAAAAAAAAAAAAAAAGGACTACTTATTTTGTATGTTGATTTTGTATACTGCCACTTTACTAGGTTAATGTATTAGCTCTAATAGTTTCTTAATGGAATCAAGATTATATATATATATATATAATCATGTCATCAGTGAACAAGGACAACTTCACTTTCTTTTTACCAATTTAGATGTCCTTTTTTTTTCTTGCATAGTTGCTCTGGCTGGGACTTCAAGTACTATGTTGAAAAAAGTGGTAGAAGTGGGCATACTTCCCTTGTTACATATCCTGGGGAAGGGCTTTTAATTTTCCTCCCTTTAGTATGATGTTAGTTAATGGTTTTTCATATGTGGCTTTTTATTTTGTGGAGGTATGTTCCTCTAATATCTAAATTGTAGAGAGTTTTTATCTACAAAACTCTTTATGAATGGTGCTAAATTTTACTGAATACATTAAAATAAATAAAACCATAACTAAGATTATCTCAGGAGTAAGGATAAGTTGAACACTGTAAAATCTTTACGTGTATATAAAATAGGCACAGCAAAGAGCTCGGTATAAGCCTTTTAGCAAACTAGAAATAAAAGATGTTATTTTGTTTTGTAAATATACAAGGGATCTAAAATAATCTACAGCAAATGTACATAATAAACTATTAAAAGCTTGTTTTTTTAATGTCATAAACATGATAATGATGCTGCTGTAAACATTTATATTAACCATTGCATCTATGGTCCCAGTCAACGGATTAAAATGAGAAATTAGTTACACAATTATGTTTGCAAAGAAGAATTGGTCAATAAACTAGTATCTAATCAATTGGTTCTACCTAGGTAGACTGGATACTTGAAAAGCAACTCACACAAAAATTGTTCACATAGATCAAGAAATTAAAACTTTTAAAATACAGAAAAAATATGGCACAAGATAAAATAATGTCTAAAAATATTTACAAATTAGACTATATCCATTTTAAACTTTTGATTATTAATAACTTACAAAAACATGTTTTACTAAAGATGATAGAAAGGCAAAGCATAACTGGGAGAAAATATTTTAAAAACACGTATTACAAAAGATTGGTATTTAGAAAATATATATTACAGGCCAGATGTGGTGGCTCATACCTGTCATCTGATGTAGAAAGTAAAAAGTTCCTCTTCAAAGTTTACCTTATTGTTAAAGAATAATAATGATAAATGTTAGAAATAATAGTTTCTTTTAAAGACTTTCTTCAAATCTTTCTTGCTTTTTGCTAGTAATTCTTTGTTAAGCCCTATCCTATGTAGCTGTTAGATATAAGGAAATAAGTACATTCTATGTCCTTGTACTTTAACCAAGATATTTGTGCTGGACATGCTCAAAGCCTATGCCCCTTCCTTATTTGGAAATGTTATTACTTTTCTAAGTCCTTTCACAAGCAATTTCCTATATTCCTTTGTTCTCTATTGTCTTTACCTATTTAGAAAAGTTTTAAGTTGTTAGCCAATGGGGTTTAGCTTAGACTGTGAGGTCCAGCTCCAACCAATGGCAATAGGATACAGCAGTAAGAACCCAATGCATAAGGAATAAATATTCCTGCCTTTCCTTTATTCATTGTGCTTTCATGGCAAGATTGCTGATGGACAGCACCCTTTCTGCAGAAAGTAAAATTGCCTTGCTGAGAGATTCTTTGTCTCAGTGCTGATTTTTCTTTGCAGCATCAAACATCTGTTTCCAACATCTCAGCACTTTGGGAGGCTGAGGTGGGAGGATAACCTGAGGTCAGGAGTTCAAGACCAGCCTGGCCAATGTGTGGAAACCCTGTGTCTACTAAAAATACAAAAAAAAATTAGCCAGGTGTGGTGGTGGGTGCCCGTAATTCCAGCTACTTGGGAGGCTGAGGCAGGAGAATCACTTGAACCCAGGGGGCAGAGGTTGCAGTGAGCCAAGATCCCACCAATGAACTCCAGCCTGAGTAATAGGAGTGAAACTCCATCTCAGAAAAAGAAAAAGAAAAGAAAATATGTATTACAGACTATGTGTGAATAAATAAGAAAAAAAAAAAACATTAAATATAGGAGAGATGGCAAGTCTTAGAATACAAATGATCAATAAACATGAAAAATTCCAACTTCATTTGTAACTATAAAAATGCTAATTAAAACTATAAATGACATACCTTACTAATGCACCATTTTGTCAAAAATTTATGTCTAGTAATTCCAAAAAGTGGTAAAAATGTGGAGTAATTGAAATTCACAAACATATACTGGCAATAAGATTGATTTATAAATTGATGTATATTTACACTATGCAGCAGTGAGAATGGACAGCTACAGCTATGCTAAGCAACGTGAAATAATTTAAAAATTATAGATAAAAAAGCGAGTCACAGATATAGACTTATGGTAGAATTTATAAAATTAAATTATCATAAAGAATAACACAATATTCAGAAAGTGGCTACTTTGGGTAGGAGGTTAATAAAAGACTTCAGCAGTATCAATTCTCAGGAGTAGGTGAGGGTTTCATGAAGCCAGACTGAAAGTTTTATGACAGTAGAGATCAATACTTTCTTTTCTTCATTTTACTTCCTAAGCCTAGCAAAAAGTATGGCACATCGTGTATGCTCAACACACATTTATTGGTTAAATGAGTAACTACGTGCCCTTTGTAAACTGTCAAGCTATGCAAATTAAGACTTTATTATTATTAGTTACTACAGCTTAGTTAATACAATCAAAAACAAGATAATAAACTAGCATTCAGAAAGCACTATCACAAGTTTAATGTTAACCCAGCACTCTTGGGTAAGATAAATTAAAATTTTTCTGTAATCCCAGCACTTTCAGAGGCCCAGGTGGGCAGATCACTTGAGGCCAGGAATTTGAGACAAGCCTGGACAGCATGGCAAAACCTCATCTCTACTAAAAACACAAAAATTAGCTGGGCGTGGTGGCACATGCCTGTAATCCCAGCTACTCAGGAGGCTAGAGTCAGACTTGCTTGAACCCGGGAGTCGAAGGTTGCAGTGAGCCAAGATCGCAACGCTGCACACCAGGCTATGCGAAAGTGTGAGACTCTGTCTCCAAATTAAAAAAAAAAAAAAAATTAAAATGTTTAGTTTTTAAAGTTGTGACCATTATGATTACATGTAAATTCCCAAATGAAGATGGAACATGAAATCTAATGT
The DNA here is from genome assembly GCF_009761245.1 of Sapajus apella. Lineage (NCBI taxonomy): Eukaryota > Metazoa > Chordata > Mammalia > Primates > Cebidae > Sapajus > Sapajus apella. The sequence goes on along the minus strand of NW_022437086.1, from coordinate 471,690 downwards.
CAGGTGAGCATAGTTTGAAAGGAAAAGGCAAAAAGAGAGAAAAAGGATTAAAAAGGATGAAAACTTAATTGGGTCAGATCTGGAAGTTCTACTCTGTGCTTCTTTTTAGGAAATAATTTTCTCCTACCCTGGCGCAGAGGGAGGCTGGCTGGGGGAGCCTGGGCCCCTCTGTCCTCCCTGCAGGGGCAGTGGCCGATCTCTGCTCAGACGAGAAGGGGCACCGCAATGCCCTGGGCCTGAGGCCGCCGCGCCCCGCCCTCCTCCCTCCCCGGACTTTCCCACGGTGTCTCTGTGCCCCTGCATCTTCCGGTGCATCCTCCTGATGAAAGGGGCGGTGGCAGCATGAAGCTGCGGGAGGAACTGGCCCCGCAGGCTGAGGGCTCGCCCAGATCCGAGAAATGCTCTAGCTGACCTCGGTTTTCAGTGCACCGAGCTGGGCCTCCACCCAGAGTTGGGGAAGAGATGTCCCCTGCCTGGGCGACCCCGGCGCGGGTGCCCCGGCTGCTGCTGCGGTTGCTGCTGCGCTAGGCTGGGCGGCGGCTGAAACTGGCGCCCACCGGAAGTGCAGGAGCCGCCCGCAGGCGGGAGGGGCGGTAGCCACGGTCCCTGAAAACCAGGCCCTGCTGACAACAAACCTCAGACGCCAGGAACAGAAGAACCGGGAGACACTGTCCAGGAGGCTGAGCCAATCGGACGGACTGTTGGAGCAGCCAAGCGTGAAGTTGCCGGAACTCCTCAAAGTGGAACAGCAAAGCCAGCACCAGAGATGGACAAAAAATAAAATGTCAAAGAAAATTAGCAGAAATCAAAGGCAGATGCTCAAGCAGCAAAAAACCCTTCACACCACGGTAGAAATGGAGTTGACGAAGGAGCCTGAGAAACGAATCTTCGTCACAGACAGAAAGGACAGCAGTAAACATAGGTGCTGACGATTCTGGTCCACTGGATCCCACCGTCCCTAGGACAGTAAATACCATCCCGGTCACCACCCAGCAAGTCACCACTGCAGCATTTCCTGTGTGCTTCAAAACACAGAAAGGTGATTCTCAACACAGGTGCAGATAAAAAGTCATTTATCGTTTTTAATCTAAACTGTCATAGTTTACATTTTAAAGTTCTTTATCGTGCTAAAACTTTTGGTTTTTAAATTTTATTTTGAGATGGAGTCTCGCTCTGTTGCCCTGGCTGGAGTGCAGTGGCACGATCTCGGCTTACTGCAACCTCCGCCTCCAGGATTCAAGAGATTCTCCTGCCTCAGTCTTCTAGTAGCTGGGATTACAGGTGCCTGCCACCACTCCCAGCTAATTTTTTCTTTTTTTCTAACGCCCTTGCCCCAAACCCCTCCTGGCTAATTTTTGTATTTTTAGTAGACACAGGGTTTCAGCATGTTGGCCAGCTGGTCTCCAACTCTTGACTTCAAGTGATCCACCTGCCTTGGCCTTCCAAAGTTCTGGGCTTACAGGCATGAGCCACCATGCCCGGCCAAACACTTGTTTTTTAAAGTGGCAGCCATAATTCTTGTCTGTCTAGATATAGTTTGGACTTTTGTATGCTAACTATAATGTAAAATAGAAACTTTATGTTTTATGTAATCCAACGTTGGTATACACAAACTTTACAGATTGCTGTAGGATTCAGCAAATGATGTATATGATATTTATGTCTCTAGTTTTTGTTGTATTCATTTTATTTCAGAAAAGATTGGCTTTTTAAAAAATGTCTCCAAAAATTCAGCCTTATTGTATAAAATGGCAATAGTAAAAAAAAAAAAAGTAAAATACCATTTTGCATTTCACAAAAAGTAAAATACTATTTTGCCATGTAATACAGTAAGTCTGAATTTGCCATACTATATGAATACTGGAACTCAATTAAAACACCAAATATTTTAATCAGAATTACTTAAACAGTATGTTTAGTAATTTCTCAATTTTGAAGTACAGTGATAGGCATACACAAATATTTTATAAATCTATTAGTATTGGGTTTTATTTAGAATATATTTTAAAAGATCTGTTCAAAATGAATATTTTTAATTAGTAATTTGATGTTTTCAAATTTGCTGATGTCTTATTTTCATCAGAGTAAGTCTGGGGATAGTTGACTAATTTTATTTTATTCTTTTGTATAGTGTGTCCCAAATTTTCTAGTTTAACTTAATATTGATTGATGATGGGTAAACTTAAAAAAATATTATAGACCTATTAAATTGTCAAATGTTTTTAATTTTAAAATTCTGTCTTTTAATATCATTTCTGGGATTTAAGTCTAGTTGAATCCACTCAACCTGTTAATCAGTGTCAGGTGCAACATTCCATTTCACTTTCAGTGTGCCTGTATGACTTTTCTTTCCACATTCTTTGAATTAAATTTTTATTACTTATTTAAATGTTATGTAATCCAGCTAATACATTTAAAATAAAACCACCAGGTAAAATGAATTCTGGCATAGTATAAAGAAGCTGCCACAGTCTTAGTGTTACATATATAGATGGATGTGGCTCAATAAGAATTTAGAAAAAAATATTGAACTATAACATGTGTTGCCATGAGTCAGCCTGTAATGAATTTATAGATAAATCCAGATTTCACCACATTTAACCAGTTGTGTTCAGTACCTCTATCAAGAATTCTTATGCTACTGTCTGAGAAAAGATTCTGCTGTTACCTAAGAAATCAGCTGGAAGGCAATTTTATAACCTTGCATCACATAAAGAAAAACTGAAAGGTAGTACTAATAAATGCGAACTACATCACCTGGAAAATGGGAATCCAAAATGTCACTTTCAATATTTAAGTGTTGGAACTTTTGATAAAAATAAATGTGGTAAAATAAAGCTTTTGGTAGACTTTGCATAGCTTAACATCGGCATAAAGTAGGGAGAAAAATCTTAAAAATAAAAACAAACAATAACACACACACACACACACACACAAACCTCAAAAACTAACATCCAATGCATATATATTAATCTTTGTGTTGGGAGAGTCTAAAGCAGAACATTTGATGAACTGGATACATTTATTTTTACCATATTGGCATACTGATAAAATCATCTATATTTAATTTGATTAAAACATGTCTGCATCTTAAAAATACTGATTTGTATTATGAATAGCAAATGTAAAGCCTTTATCCTGAAAAGTATCCTGATTCTGAACTCAATATATATGGCAACCCATTCCTCTGGTTTCTCCAAACTGAGCCCTCATTAAGGCTCAACTATGGAGTGAGAGAAACCCAACAACAGAGTATGTGAAATAAGAAGAATGGGGTAGGATAGTCAGCTCTAAGACTCAGGAATTGCATGGGTGATCCCAATATAATGATGTCAACTGTAAAGTCTACTAGAAATAAACATAAAAAGCTGAAACTGCCATGGGTTGACATTTGTGAAAGTCTCTGGAATTATAAGCAGTTGTGCCAAAAGGATTGAGCCAGAACGACATGAATTTAAGGATTAAGGCAAATGTTTACTAGCACATAAATATTTGTTCTAAATTTTATTACAGTAGCAATATTCTTTTCAGTAATGTCAGCTTCCTTTAGCTAGGGATGCCATAGACAAACTAAGACAAATGCCTAATATGTTGTAGGCAATTAGTTTCAAAATTCAACAAACTTGCAATAAACTCTGTTTTGTATATAAATCTTACTGAAAGGCACTATCCAGTAGCTGTATCCTTCAGTTTTTTTCTGGGATTTTCTGTTCCTGGATTCCAAACCAACCTTATTTGAATCCTTGTCATCTCTAAATCCCCAGATTTAGTAAACAGAAAAAAAGTAGAAATTAAGCCAAATTACCCCAAACAGTCCATATCTAATATATTTGATTTCCACCGAAGAACCAAGTATGTAAAATCCAACCTAAATTCAAAGGTAGCAGTTAACACCATATGCAAAAATTAGCAAAGTCACAACGTAGAAACTCTTAGTCTGTTACTTCAGAAAAAATGGTAACATTCTTATTTTGGCATGTTTTTGGAAAGAATACATACATTAAATATGACAAAACATACCCACTAAATTATAATAAAGTATCTTTGAAATATGAATTTTATTATTTTTAAATATTTAATATATTCAGACAAGACTTTCAGTGAAAATGTTTATAGCTACCATATGAATCAAAACAGCCCTGGAGGAAATAGCATTTTTTATTAATAATAAAGATTGAAGCTCCAAGTGATAGAGCAGGAGCATCATCATCTCAGACAAACACCACCACATCACCACTTGAAATTCCAGCTCCCTTTTTAGCCTCATGTATTTCAAGGAAATCACCTCTTTTTTTTTTTTTTTTTTTTTTTGAGATGGAGTTTCACACTGTTGCCTGGGCTTCAGTGCAATGGTGTGATCTTGGCTTACTGCAACCTCCACTTGCCGGGTTCACGTGACTCTCCTGCCTCAGGCGCACACCACCATATCTGGCTAATTATTATTATTATTTTTTTTAGTTGAAATGGGGTTTCACTATGTTGGGCAGACTGGTCTTGACTCCTGACCTCGTGATCTGCCCACCTCAGCCTCCCAAAGTGCTGTGATTACAGGCATGAGCCACTGTACCAAGCCAGAAATCACTTCTAACTACAAGCAGCCAGAAAGGGCAGACAGTTAAACACAGATAAGACAGCTTGAGGCAAGTGCACTGGCTCATTCCTGTATTCCCAGCACTTTGGGAGACCGGGGTGGGCGGGTCACAAGGTCAGGAGTTCAAGACCAGCCTGGCCAGCATAGTGAAACCTCATGTCTACTAAAAATACAAAAATTAGCCAAGCCACGTGCCTGTAGTTCCAGGTACCCAGGTGGCTAAGGCAGGAGAATCGCTTGAACCCAGGAGGCAGAAGTTGCAGTGAGCTGAGACTGCAACACTGCACTCCAGCTTGGGTGACAGAGTGAGACTGTCTCAAAACAAAAAACAAAAACAAACAAAAAAACAGCACAGCTCTGGCACTGAGGGAGGTGGGAGGAAAGTCTCCTGAGTAACTGCTAAACGTCACCCTCATAGAGTGGGCCCCAGTAAAACAGTGGCTGGGATTACAGGCGTCCACCACGGCGCCCGTCGAAGTTTTTTGAATTTTTAGTAGAGACAGGGTTTTACCATGTTGGCTCGGCTGGTCTTAAACTCCCGACCTCAGGTGATCTGCCTACCTTAGCCTCCCAAAGTGCTTGGATTACAGGCATGAGTCACCTTGCCCAGCCACTCAGCCTTTTTTTTAAAACTCTTGTTATTTGCAACAACATTGACGAACCTGGAGGACACGACGCTAAGTAAAATAAGCTGGCACAGAAAAAAACTCTCATAATATCATTTCTATGTAGAGTGTAAAAAGATTTAAACTCATAGAAGCATAGAGCAGAATGATGATTGCCTGGGGTTGGGAGTGGATGAAATGTTGGTCAGAAGTAATGGGTCTGATTTTGTGAAGGGAGGAAGACTGAGCAGTTGTGGCTGCGTTATGGACCTGGAGCAGCAGCCGGCTTCTCCACACAGAACCCAGGAGTAGAAGACTCAGAATTGAATCGCTTCTCCCTCCTTCCTCCTGTTTTTGGCTTTGTGAGAAACCTTATTAACAAACACAATGGCCAGCAATGTTACCAACAAGACAGATCCTCACTCCATGAACTTCCATGTGTTCACTGGAAATCTCAACATCCTTGTGGTCAAGAAGTTGGATGTGGAGCCAATCTTTTTGAGTACGGCAAAACTGTGGGTTGCTCTGTTCATAAGGACTTTGCCATTGTTCAATATGTGAATGAGAAAAATGCCCTGGCTGCTGTAGAAGAGAGTAGGGCAGAATAACCACTGGCCAGGTTTTACCTATTAACCTGCCTGCAGAGCCAAAATTGAAGGGAGGAAAAGCAGTATGAAATGATCTGCAGCGGAGATGTACTGATCAGTAACAACACCCCTCTCCTTCGCTTCTACTCAGCTTCTCTTTTGACTTGGACTATGACTTTCAATGGGAGTATTTTGAAAGGATGTACGTTTTCCTCCTCCTCCTCCTCCTATTTCTTGGGCTTTAGTACCCTTGAAACATCAGCGTGTATCAGTAAACACCTCACGAAGGGGAAAAAGTGGCTTCAATTCTAAGAGTGGACAGCGGGGATCTTCCAAGTCTGGAAAGTTGAAAGGAGATAACCTTTAAGCCATTAAGAAGGAACTGATCCAGATAATACAAAAAGCAGATTCACTTTTGGAAAACCTGGAAAAAAATTTAAAAGGAACAGAGCCAACAAGCAGTAGAGATGAAGAATGGTAAGTCAGAAGAGGAGCAGAGCAGGAGCTCCTTGAAGAAAAATGAGATTAATGTGAAGATGGAGTCTGAAGGGGGTGCAGATGATTTCTGATGAGGATGGGGACCTACTGGATGATGAAAATAATGCAGATGGGGAGATGACCAGCTAGAGTTGATCAAAGATGATGAAAAAGAGGCTGAGGAAGGAGAGGATGACAGAGACAGTGCCAATGGCAAAAATGATTCGTAGGCACATAGTGGGCTTAGAGATCTTATCGCAATATTTGTTTACCTAGGTGCTTCTGTAAGATCAAATTTTTTACCATACCTTCTCCCCTAGTATCTTCAGCACATGCTCACTGTCTTACCCATCCTTGTCCTTCCCATGCTCATTAATTTATATTGTCTAGGTCCCATTTTCACCTCCTTTGACACTCCTAGTGGTTTGTTTTGCCCTGCAATTTTTGCTTTTAATTTTGATACCTCTATATGACTTAACAATAAAAAGGATTTTTCCCCCCGAGATGCTGTCTTGTTCTGTTGACCAGGCAGGAGTGCAGTGGTGCAATCTTGGCTCACTGCAACCTCCACCTCCCAGGTTAAGCAATTCTCCTGCCTCAGCCTATGGAGTAGCTATGTGTGCACTACCACGCACCGCTTTTTTTTTTTTTTTTTAAGTAGTGTTGGTTTTTCACCATGTTGGCCAGACTGGTCTTCAACTCCTGACCTCGTGATCTGCCCACCTCGGTTGCCCAAAGTGCGGCGATTACAGGTATAAGCCACCATTCCCAGCCGGATGTATGGTTTTTATCAACTGTTTCCAAAATTATCTCGCTATGCAGAATGTATAGTTTTTTTCATGATGCATAATTTCAGTAGTTGCTTCCCTAACTGCAAAGGCAATCCCATTTAGTCGAGTAGCTCCTAGAAGTAGCTTTGAGTGAGAAATATGTGTGCTACACCCCCATGTAAGTGTGCTTTGTGGGCAGTTCAACACAAATATAACAATTTATTTTTGTGAATGAGAGGTAGCATGATAAATGCATCCTCTAGAAAAATAGTGTTATAGTTTATTTTTTAACATTGATACTGTGGGTTATTTTTGTGAACATACTGATGTTTGGGATCTATTGTTCTCAAAATAAACAAGCCCTTATTAAGCCAGGAATTTGGAGGAAAAAAAAGTAGTAAGACTTCCCTACATCTCTTACCTTAACAAATAAGTCATTTTCCTCTCAGTTTTGATTCACCAGGGAATAGAATCATATCCTGAAGAATCAAAACTGAAGAAATATCTGTTAAAGCAATGCATGATGTACACTGAAATTTCAGATGCTTTAGTAGAATAATATATTTTTTGCTCACATCACCATTGTCTTTTGAGTCTTTTGTCTGGTTAACAGGACTTAATCTGGGGTGATCCAAGATGGCTGAATGGGAACAGATCCAGAGTGCAGTTCCTAGCAAGAACAATGCAGAGGGTGAGTGTTCACCACATTTCCAAATAAGTTTTCACTGCCCACTGACCAGGAAATTCCCGACCGAAAAGCACCACGAGTTTTCAGCATGGCTGGTGCCATGGGTAGGCACACAGATACTCGCACAAATCTGGGTGGCTGTTTCAACTGGCACCTGGAATGCCTGGGAGACAAAGCTGCCCATTCAACTAACAGGTAGGGGGCTGAGACAGGGAGCCAAGCGATCTGGCTCAATGGGGGACCACCCCCACAAAACAAGCAATCTGAGATGCTCTGGATTGAGAGTTTCACAGCAACTGCAGCTGGACCCAGGATGGTCCAGCTCAGTAGGGGGAAGGGCATCCACGACTACCAAGGCAGTCTGCCAATACCGAGGCAGTTAACACAGCAGCTGGGCAGAGCCTGCGGCAGCTCAGCAACACCTCTATTGGCAGACTGACTAGACTACTCCATGAGGGGCAGGGCATCTCTGAAAAAAGGCAGCAGCACGTCAGGAACTATAAAGCCAACCTTCCTAGGTCAGAGCACATGGGAAAAGAGGTTGTTATGAGTTCCGCTGCAGCAGACTTAAAGGTACCTGCCCAGCAGCTCTAAACAGAACAACGGAGCTCACAGCTCAGCACTCAAGCTCCTATAAGGGAAAGACTGTCTCCTCAAGCAGCTCCCCGAAGCCCATATACCTAAAGAAACACCTCATAAAGGAGAGCTCAGGCCGACATCTGGTGGGTATCCTTCTGGGACAAAGATAACAGAAGAAGAAACTGGCAGCAACCCTTACTGTTCTGTGGGTAATCTCTAGGCAAGCAGGGTCTGGAGTGGAACTCCAGTAGTCCTGCAGCAGAGGGGCCTGTTAAAAGGAAAATTAAGAAACAGAAAGAAATAGCTTCAACATCAACAAAAAGGATGTCCACTCAGAGACCCCATCCAAAAGTCACCAGCTACAAAGATCACAGGTAGATAAAGCCACTAAGACGGGAAGAAACCAGCAGAAAAAGGATGAAAACACCAAAAACCAGAACACCTCTCCTCCTTCAAGGGATCACAGCTCCTCACCAGCTAGGAATCAAAGATGGATTGAGAATGAATCTGATGAATTGACAGAACCAGGCTTCAGAAGATGGGTATTAACAAACATCTCAGAGCTAAAAAAGAACATGTGCTAACCCAATGCAAAGAAACTAAGAACCTAGAAAAAAGGTTAGATGAGATGCTAACTAGAATAAACAGCTTAGAGAAGAACATAAACGACTTGATGGAGCTAAAAAACACAGCATAGGAACTTCATGAAGCATACATAAGTCTCAAAAGCCGAATCGACCAAGCAAAAGAAAGGATATCAGAGACTGAAGATCAACTCAATGAAATAAAATGAGAGAGCAAGAATAGAGAAGAAAGAGTGAAAAGAAATCAACAAAGCCACCAAGAAATATGGGATTATGTGAAAAGGCCGAATCTGTGTTTGATAGGTGTACCTGAAAGCGATGGAGAGAATGAATCCAAGCTGGAAAACACTCTTCAGGATATTATCCAGGAGGACTTCCTCAACCTAACAAAGCAGACCAATATTAAAGTCCAGGAAATACAGAGAACACCACAAAGATATTCCTCAAGAAGAACAACCACAAGGCACATAATTGTCAGATTCACCAGGGTTGAAATGACGGAAAAAATGCTAAGGGCAGCCAGAGAGAAAGATCGGTTTACCCACAAAGGGAAGCCTATCAGACTCACAGCAGATCTCTCGGCAGAAACCCTACAAGCCAGAAGACAGTAGGGGCCAATAGTCAATATCCTTAAAGAAAAGAACTTTCAACCCAGAATTTCATATCCAGCCAAACTAAGCTTAATAAGCGAAGGAGAAATAAAATCCTTTATGCACAAACAATTGCTGAGAGATTTCATTGCCACCAGGCCTGCCTTACAAGAGCTCCTGAAAGAAGCGCTGAACAAGGAAAGGAACAACCAGTACCAGCCACTCCAAAAATATACCAAATGGTAAAGACCATTGACACAATGAAGAAAATGCATCAACTAATGGGCAAAACATCCAGCTAGCATAAAAATGGCAGGATCAAATTCACACATAACAATATTATCCCTAAATGTAAATGGGCTAAATGCCCCAGTCAAAAGACACAGACTGGCAAATTGGATAAAAAGTCAAGACCCAGCGGTGTGCTGTATTCAGGAAACTCATCTTGTGTGCAAGGATACACATAGGCTCAAAATAAAGGGAGGGAGGAAGGTTTATGAAGCAAATGGAGAGCAAAAAATAAGCAGGAGTTGTAATCCTAGTCTCTGATAAAATGGACTTTAAACCAACAAAGATCAAAAGAGACAAAGAGGGGCATTACATAATGGTAAAAGGATCAATGCATCAAGAACAGCTAACAATCCTAAATATATGTGTACCCAATATAGGAGCACTCAGATACATAAAGCAAGTTCTTAATGACCTACAAAGAGACTTAGACTCTCACACAATAATAGTGGGAGACTTTAGCACTCCACTGTCAATATTAGACAGTCAACAAGACAGAAAATTAACAAGGATATCCAGGGCTTGAACTCAGACCTGGACCAAGCAAAACTAATAGACATTTACAGAACTCTGCACCCCAAATGCAAAGAATATACATTCTTGTCAATATTAACAAGGATATCCAGGACTTGAACTCAGACCTGGACCAAGCAAATCTAATAGACATCTACAGAAATCTCCACCCCAAATCCAAAGAATATGCATTCTTCTTAGCACTGAGTTGCACCTACTCTAAAATTGACCACATAATCAGAAGTAAATCACTCCTCAGAAAATGCAAAAGAATGGAAATAATAATAAAGTCTCTTAGACCACAGGGCAATTAAATTAGAACTCAGAATTAAGAAACTAACTCAGAACCTCACAACTTCATGGAAAGTGAACAACCTGCTCCTGAATGTCAATTGGATAAACAATGAAATCAAGGCAGAAATAAAGATGTTCTTTGAAACCAATGAGAACGAAGAAACATGTACCAGAATCTCTGGGGCACATTGAAAGCAGTGTCTAGAGGGAAATGTATAACAATAAATGCCCACTAGAGAAGCAAGGAAAGATTCAAAACCCTAACATCAAAATTGAAAGTGCTAAAGGAGCAAGATCAAGAAAACTCAAAAGCTAGCAGAAGACAAGAAATAACTAAGATCAGAGCAGAACTGAAGGAGATAGAGACACAAAAAAACCTTCAAAAATCAATCAATCCAGGAGCTGGTTTTTTGAAAAGATCAACAAAATAGACCACTAGCCAGATTAATAAAAAAGAAAAGGGTAAACAATCAAATACATGCAATAAAAAAACGATAAAGGGGATATCATCACCGATTCCAAAGAAATACAAACTACCATCAGAGATGACTACAAACAACTCCATGCACACAAACCAGTAAACCCGGAAGAAATGGATAAATTCCTGGACACTTGCACTGTCCCAAGCCTAAACCAGGAAGAAGTTGAAACCTTGAACAGACCAATAACAAGGGCTGAAGTTGAGGCAGCAATTAATAGCCTATCAACCAAAAAAAGTTCAGGTCCAGACGGGTTCACAGCCAAATTCTAACAGATGTACAAAGAGGAGCTGGTACCATTCCTTCTGAAACTATTCCAAACAATACAAAAAGAATCCTTCCCAAATCATTTTATGAGACCAACATCATCCTGATACCAAAACCAGGCAGAGACTCAACAAAAACAAGAAAACTTCAGGTCAATATCCATGACGAACATAGATGCAAAAATCTTCAATAAAATACTGGCAAACCGATTGCAAAAGCACATCAAAAAGCTCATTCATCATGATCAAGTAGGCTTCATCCCGGGGATGCAAGACTGGTTCGGCATAGTCAAGTCCATTAATATAATCCCCCCCCCAACCGCACATAAACAGAACCAAAGACAAAAACCACATGATTATCTCAATAGATGCAGAGAAGGCCTTTGACAAAATTCAATAGCCCTTTATGCTAAAAACTCTCAATAAACTAGGTATCGAAGGAACATATCTCAAAATAATAAAAGCTATTTATGACAAACCTACAGCCAATGTCATACCGAATGGACAAAAGCTGGAAGCATTCCCTTTGAAATACGGCACTAGACAAAGATACCCTCTATCATCACGCCTATTCAATATAGTATTGGAAGTTCCAGCCAGAGCAATTAGGCAAGAAAAAAAAATAAAAAGTATTCAATTAGGAAAGGAGAAGTCAAATTGTCTGTTTTTGCAGAAGACATGATTGCATATTTAGAAGACCCCATCATCTCAGCCCCAAATCTCCTTAAACTGATAAGCAACTTCAGCAAAGTCTCAGGATACAAAATAATGTGCAGAAATCCCATGTATTTCTATTCAACAATAACAGACTAACAGAGAGCCAAATCATGAGTCAACTCCCATTCACAATTGCTACAAAGAGAATAAAATACCAAGGAATACAACTAACAAAGGATATAAAGGACCTCTTCAAGGAGAACTACAAACCACTGCTCAATGAAATAAGAGAGAACACAAACAGATGGAGAAACATTCCATGCTCATGGTTAGAAAGACTCAATAGCATGAAAATGGCCATACTGCCCAAAGTAAGTTATAGATTCAATGCTATCCCCATCAAGCTACCAATGACCTTCTTCACAGAACTGGAAAAAAACACCTTAAACTTCATATGGAACCAAAAGAGAGCCCCCACAGCCAAGACAATCCTAAGCAAAAAAAACAAAGCCGAAGACATCACACTACCTGATTTCAAACTATATTACAAGGCTACAGTAATCAAAACAGCATGGTATTGGTACCAAGACAGAGATATAGACTAATGGAACAGAACAGAGGCCTTAGAGGCAATGCCACACATCTACAACCATCTGATCTTTGACAAACCTGACAAAAACAAGCAATGGGGAAAGGATTCCCTGTTTAATAAATGGTGTTTGGAAAGCTGGCTAGCAGTGTGCAGAAAGCAGAAACTGGACCCCTTCCTGACACCTTACACTAAAATTAACTCCAGATGGATGAAAGGCCTAAACAAAAACCTAACACCATAAAAACCCTAGAAGAAAACCTAGGCAAAACCATTCAGGACATAGGCATAGGCAAGGACTTCATTACTAAAACACCAGAAGCATTGGCAACAAAAGCCAAAATAGACAAATGGGACCTAATCAAACTCCAGAGCTTCTGTACAGCAAAAGAAACCATCATTAGAGTGAAGAGGCAACTGACAGAATGGGAAAGAATTTTTTACAATCTACTCATCTGACAAACGGCTAATATTCAGAATCTACAAAGAACTAAACCACATTTACAAGACAAATACAAACAAACCCATCCAAAAGTGGGCAAAGTATATGAACAGACACTTTTCAAAAGATATATATGAGGCCAACAAGAAGACATATAACAGGCCAACAATTATTTCCTTGGCTGAAAAAAAATATTTTGTCAATTTACTCTAAATTGGGAGACTAGATTTGTAATCTTCAATCTTTCAGTGTTAAGGCAAATCAGAGAAGAGCAATGTGCTATACAGTATGCATTTTTCTGCCTAACTACCAAAATTCTTGCATTGCCTTGGAAACCCAAAGGAGCCACCTAAATAATACTCCTTTCCAATCCTTTAGCCAGAATTTTAGATTTTAAAAAGTCAAGAACATAATGATGCTCCCTGTTAGTAATCAGGCCATTTCAAAAAGCATGGAGATTATGCCAAGCCATTTAAAAACTATGGTTTTAATTTTATTCCACTTCAAATGTTTTGTTACTTTTCTCATGTTAATCTAAGAGAAACTATCTACAGAATTCTCCATACATTCTAGACATAATCATATTAAGGTGTTCAATCATGTATAACAATATAGTAGAATCCCGTAATTAGCAGAAAATGTCAATTATTAATAAATTTATTATGTCAAGGTATTTCAATTGTAAAAGCAAATAATTAGGTATGACTTTTTCAATTAATAGACAAATACACATTTATATTAATTCTTTTAAAAAGGTAGTATAGGCTGAGCACTTTAAGAGGCCGAGGCAGGAGGATTACTTGAGGTTGGGAGTTCAAGGCCAGCCTGACCAACATAGAGAAACCCTGTTTCTACCAAAAATATAAAAAATTAGCCAGGGGTAAAATAATTTTCTCTCACTTTCAAATATATAATATATTGTTGTTTACTATAGTCACTCTGCTGTGCAATAGATCTGGAAACCTATTTATTTCAAACTTTGTACCCTTTGATGAACAAATTCCCTACTTCTATCTTTCCCCAGCCTCTGGTAACCATTACTCCACTTTCTGCTTGTTCGAGTTAAACTTTATTAAATTCTACATATAAATGACATTATGCAGTGTTTGTCTTTCTGTGTCTGGCTTATTTCATCTAGCATAGTGTCTTCTAAATTTACCTATCTTGTTTCAAATAATGGGATTTACCCTTTCTTGAGGCTGAATAGTATTCCACTATTTACATCACATTATTATTATTTTTTTTGAGACAGAGTTTTGCCCTTATTGCCCAGGCTGGAGTGCAATGGCAGAATCTCAGCTTACTGCAACCTCCACTTCCTGGGTTCAAGCGATTCTTCTGCCTCAGGCTCCTGAGTAGCTGGGATTACAGACATGTGCCACCACACCAGGCTAATTTTGTATTTTTAGTAGAGATGGGGTTTCTCCATGTTGATCAGGCTGGTCTTGAACTCCCGACCTCAGATGATCTGCCTACCTCAGCCTCCCAAAGTGCTGAGATTACCGTACAGCCACCATGCCTAGCCTGGTGCTACTACCGTTCAAGTTAACTTCTCACTGCAAAAACTTAAACAGGAATCTAAGCAAGTTCTCTAATAACCTTAATAAATATATAAAGATTTTCCAAAATCTAACCCATATTTAATATTATGTAAGTTAATATTATGCTACTTTTAAGCCAAACTGTTTGCCCCCCCCCCAAAAAAAAAGCAGTTTTACAGGAATCAAAAATATTCAAATATAAAAGAGCATGTCTCTTATTAGCCAAACAACAACAACAACAACAAAAACCAAAGGAAAAGGGTAGAAAAAGATCCCCATTCCCAATTAAAATAAAACAATGCCCCTTAAAAACCCTAATTAAAGTCCTGGTAATCCCACAAATTAGTAATTAAAAAAACTTTCTAATGTGCATTTTAAAAAGCTTGCAAAAAAACCCAAACTAAATCTCTTAATAACTCTAAACTGTCCTTGTTAAATCAGAAACCAAATAATCCTCTGACCTTTTTAGAAAGCCCCACAAAAGCTTTAGTGAAACACTTTCCCGTCTCCCAATTCAATAATAAATAAATAAATAAGGTTTATTACTCAGGCAGCCCCTTACATTAAAAAAAAAAAAAAAAAGAAAGAAAAAGAAAATGCAAAAACAGGCCCTTTCCAAAAATCTAATTTTGCTAACCCTCAATTTGAAACTTTGCAGTATGTAAATAACATTCTCCTCTGTGCCCCGGCTGAGAGCGTCTCTCAAAAAGATACTAAGGCTCTTTTAATTTTCTATCAGGTAAAAAATATAAAATATCCAAATCTAAAGCTCAGCTTTGTCAAACTTCAGTAGGGTACCCAAGTCTAGTATTGTCAAAACAAAACAAAACAAAAAAAACTAAAGCATTAAGAAAAATAACAATGATAATAATAATAAGCCTATTTCCTTCTTTCCTCTTTCTGAAAACCCTCAAATAGCTAAAAGAATTTGGGGGTATTACAGGTTTTTATAAATTATAAATACCTGGGTACAGTAAGTAAATAGCTCATCCTTAATACCACCTCATAAAAACAAACCAACAAAAACTTAAGCAGCTAAAACTCACTTCCTAACTTAAAAACCAAAAACACAGAAGCCTTTAACCAGCTAAAGCAAATTAAGGCATCAGCCCTCAGTCTTCCCACAGGGAAAGTATTTAATTTCTATGTATCAAAAGAAAAAAGAAAATAGCCCTAAAAGTTTGGGCTAAGGCTCAAGGTTCATCTCAACAGCTAGCGGGTTAACCATGGAAAATAACTATTTACACCTCACACAGTATAGCAAAACTGTTGTCCTCTAAAAAATATTTGTCTCTGGTTAACAATCACCACCTCAAATATCAAGCTTTGCTGCTAAAAAAAAAAAAAAAAACTTCAGTCCAGTAAAACAAAACAAAACACCTGTTTTTGCCTAAACCCAGACACTCTCTTCCAAAAAAAAAAAAAAAAAAACCCTAAAAAACTTAAACATAATTGTAAACAGGTAGAGTTGTGCAAACTAGGAAAAAAATGATATCAATCACTATTTATATTCTCTGTAAAGTTCTAATAAAAAAATTCTTAAAAAGCACTCAGCTTAAAAATAAATATTCAAGCCGTAAACATTTAAAAAGTCTTTTATGTTTTTCTCTTCACACATCTTTTCTAAAAAAAGTTTTTTGTCAGTCAACTAAATTACTTTTCTCCACTGTGCCTTGCCACTCTTGGTGCATTCACAAAATGCCCTAAAATAACTTCTGGTGACCTAAAACTTCTTAAAAACAAAAGCACCACAAATCTCATTTTTTAAGATTGGTTTTTGTCATAAAACCCCTAAAAACTGTATTCCCAGCCCTGTAAATAAAAACTGTATTTCTAGCCTTGCTCCTAAAGGGTCTTACCCAATAATCCAGTTAAAAATTGGCAAATAAAAAATCTTATAACTACTAAATCTTTTTTTGTTTTTCTGTGTAGTTATACATGTGTTATGTGTGTAATGTCTATTAAAGAAAAAAGCTCTAATTAATTAAAAACAAGTAAGTGCTTAAATAAAAAACTTTTTAATAAAGCCTGTAGTACCCTTCAGTTTATGGAAGTTTAAAAAATAAAATCAGCCTTAAAAATTATTAGTAAAATGCAAATGTTTTCAAAATGTAAATAGGCAATCTAAATTATTCTGGTCAAATACTAAATTTCCTAAATGTTTTAAGGTTGTGAACTGCTCCTTTGGCCATTAAAAACTGTTGAACTTGCCTGCTTCACAATGGGTGAAAATCTTTTTTTTTTTCTTGCGATGGAGGCTTGCTCTGTCACCCAGGCTAAAGTGCAGTGGCACAATCTCAGCTCACTGCAACCTCTGCCATCCGGGTTCAAACGATACTCCTGCCTCAGCCTCCTGAGTAGCTGAGACTACAGGTTCCTGCCACCACACCTGGCTAATTTTTGTATTTTTAGTAGAGACAGGGTTTCACCATGTTGGCTAGGATGGTCTTGATCTCCTGACCTCCTGATCCACCCACCTCCACCTCCCAAAGTGCTAGTATTACAGGCATGAGCCATCACAGCTGGCCAATCAAAATTTTATGTAATAACAAGGGCTAACAAAAGGTTTTGCTTTTTAAAATTTTAAGTCATCATTTTAGCAAAACAAATAACTCATGGTAATCTAAAATTTTATTTCATAATGTCAAGTATTTTAAATCTCCAACATCTTCAACAAATTTCCCCAAACCAAATTTCAGTTTAAAAGTTGTCTTTTCTAATGCCTAGCTCTTGAGTGCTGCAAAGGGCTCCTGGGGAATCCAAAACTGAGGTAATCAAAATGATTTAACAAGTTTAGGTACATAAAATTGCCAAAATAATATCTAATCTTCCTCAAGTTATATTTTAGTATGTAACATTAACACGTTCCAAAACCATATGAAATGTCCAAGATTCTAATGTCTAAAATGCACTATCAATCACAATTAAGGTTATAAGCCACAAAAATAACCAAATTTCTTTGTCAATTGTGCTTCTAACTGTAACCACCCTAAACATTTTATCATTTACAAACAATTGTTATCTTAATTTTCTTCAAAAAATGGTTTATTATCAGCTGTAAAATCTTAACAAATGCTCTCAAATGCAGGTTTGTCATAACAAACAAACAAACAAAAAAAACTCAATTAGCTTAGATGTTTATAACTATCAAGAAAAACAGAAGTTAACAAAATAAACTAAACTAATAAAAAACAAAAGCAATGCTTTTAACTTTTGCTTAAAACATTGCTAATCTTTGTTTTGCTTTTCAAAGTAAAAAAAAAAATTCTTAAAGCCTTTTAACAAGCAAGATATACTCCTGTAAATAAAATTTAAAATGCATTTGTTTCTTTCAGCCTAGTTCCTCTAAAATCTCCAAACTGGTTATCATTATTCTTGACTTACAATATAGTTGCTGGCATCAGTGAAACAAAAATCCATTTCCTTTTGCAACAAAAGACAATAAAAAAACTTGTTATTTGACCAAAGATTTAAATAAAAGAGTGTATTTCTCTTAAAAAAAAAAAAATCAAGCTTAACTTACCAATAAAAGCTAATAAAAAATCATCTTAAAAACAACTAGCCGCATACCTTATCTATGCATTCTCTGTACAGGATTTCTAAACTATGTTAAGTAAAAAATGTCACTTTCCAACAGAGTTAAATACCCCATGCTTCTAAAACCTTAAAAGAAATTACCCAACTCACAAATATTTAAGGGTACAAACCCATGGCTAGGTTTGGCTTTAAGAAGTCCTACGTAAAATTCCTCATAAAACAAAGTTCTATCAAAGCCAATCAAAAAGCCTATGTAAAGGTAATTATTTTTATTTTACTTTATGCAAATCATCAAGCCAAATATAAAACTAAAGTCTGTTTTACAAACAACTCATTCCTATTATAAAATTTTTAACAAAAATGAAAACTAAAAAAATTATATCTTAAAACTTATCATACATCTATCATTAACTTCTAGTGACATTAATTTTAAATTTTTGCCTATATCTGAAACTAACTAAACTAAGTGTTTAGTTAGCCAACCAGCAATCTTTAGCTGTGGCTCAAAGAAAACAAAACAATCAAAAAATGGCAATGTAAAAATCTACGTAAATATCCTAGTTCTATACGATAATACTGCAAATCCTGCTAAGTAATAAAAACAAGTAAGGTGCCCATAACCCAAAGTTTTTTTTTTAAATAGTAAAATCAAAAAAGCTAACAAAAGCCAAGCCTCATGCACCCAAATCTTAGAAAGCATAAATATAGCCATCAATTATCAGGGATGTCAGCAATCTCAAAATTTTTAACCTATCCTTACTCACCTTCTCTCAATATAATACATACTCTCTACTAACCCAAATTGCTTCTTTTCACCTAAATGCTATCAAGCTTAAAACACTAATGAAAAAAAAAATAAAAAGCACACCACACACACACACACACACACACACACACACACACACACACACATATATATATATAAATGTGCACCTCTTTCAAAAACCCTTAAACTAGCATTCCCCCACCTCAAATCCTAGGTACTGTTCCCATGTAATACACAACTCCCCTTTCCAGCAAAAAGTAGTTAAAAAAAAAAAAAATCCAACACCTAATCTCCACAAAAACAGGTCTCCACTCCTGAGTGGGGACTAAAAGAAGTTCGTTTGCCTTAGGTAAATTGCAAGGGAAGGGTTCCTGAAAAGCCCCCAGCCCATGGGTCATTGCCTCATCCCCACATAATGTTAAAAGCAGCCTGGAAAAAAATTAAAGCTGTGGACACCAATGAAAAAAACTAGCACAAAGTATTGTGCCTAAAAACATGCTGACAGCTACACAAATAAAAGAACCTCCAATCCATTTAAATAAAAACTTGCACAAACCTCTAGCTCACTCAATTAAAAAACAAGGCCTAGCATAAAATGCCTTTATCCTTTATATAATCAGAGTGCTCCCAGAAAGTTTCTTCTCCTTTTGTGGACATAAACACAGTAGGCTCCAGTGGGCACTCATTTTTATTTAAACCATAAATCAGCTCCTATATGTCACCACTTCAGCCCCTAATTGGTCCTAGGCCATGATCCTAGGCCAAGCTTTCACTTCAGCTTCTAATAGGTCCTGGGCCAAGATCTCGGGCCAAGCTTTCTTTAGTCCCAGGCCAACCTAAGTCACATGTTCTACAAAACAGCCCACAAACTAATCACATTTCTTCCTATTAGTCCATAATAAGCCTAAACCCCAGCCTCATAGAGGGTATTCCTACTCAGAAACTGCTCTCTGCGAGCAAAAAGCTTTCTTCTGTTGCTTATTAAACTTTCATTCCAACCTCACCTTTGTTTGTACTTTTTAATTTTCATAAAAATAAAACAAAAAACTCGGTGTTCTCTCAAACAAACAAACAAAAAACTCTGTTACATCATCGTGCACTGCTAAAACTACAACAGAACTACTGTAGGAATATTCCAGGAAAGGCAGAATTCACAGACCATTTGAAGGAAGCAAATTGCTCCTGCAGGACCTGGTAGACAGCCCAAAAATTCTGAGTGCCCAAACTGTAAAAGTGGAAAAAGGGGCTTTATAAGCTCCCAAATTTATAAAACAATAACTATTAGACCTAAGAAATGAAATAGATAAAAGCACAATAATAGTGAGGGACTTCAATAATCCACTGACAGTACTAGATAGGTCATCAAGACAGAAGATCATTCCTCAGAAGTATTTGGCAGAATAGGGGAAAAAAAAAAAAAACCCAGAAGGTCAATAAAGAAAAAATAGATTTAAACTATACCTTGGAGCAAATAAACTTAACAGCTATTTACAGAACATTCTAGCCAAAAACCACAGACTATACATTTTATTAATCAGGACATGAAACTTTCTCCAAGACAGAACATACAATAGGCCACAAAACAAGTCTCAATAAATTTAATAAAATTGAAATGATACCAAGTACTTTCTCCAACCACAGTGGAATAATACTGAAAATTAACAACAACAAAAACCTTTAAAACCATTCAAATACATGGAAATTAAATAACCTGCTTCTGAATGATCATTGGGTCCACAATAAAATCAAGATAAAAATATTTAAAAATTTTAATAAAACGAAATAATGACAAAACCTATCAAAACCTCTGGGATACGGCAAAGGCAGTGCTAAGAGGAAAGTCCACAGCTTTAAATGTCTACATAAAAAGGTCTAAAAGAGCATAAATAGACTAAGGTCACACCTTAAGGAACTAGACAAACAAGAACAAACCAAACCCAAACCCAGCAGAAGAAAGAAAATAAGATCAGAGCAGAACTAAATAAGACTGAAAAATTCAAAAAAGATAAATGAAACATAAACCTGGTTTTTGAAAAGATAAATAAAACTGATGGACCATTAGCATGATTCACTAAGAAAAAAAGAGAGAATACCAAAATAAGCTTAAATTATAAACAAAACAGGAGATATTACAACTGACACCACAGAAATACAAAAATCATTCAAGGCTACTATGAACACCTTTATACACTTAAACACAAAAATTTAGAGGAGATGAATTAATTCTTGCAAATATACAACCCTCCTGGCTTAAACCAGGAAAAATCAGAAACCCTGAACAAACGAATAACAAGCAGTGAGATTGAAATAGTAATTCAAAAAATTACCAACAAAAAAAGTCCAGGACCAGACAGATTCACAGGAGAATTCTACATGACATTCCAAGAAGAATTGGTACCAATCCTATTGACACTATTCCATAAGCCAGGGTAAGAGGGAAACATCCATAATTCATTCTATGAAGCTGGCATTACCCTAATACCAAAACCAGAAAACTGCATACCCAAAAAAGAAAACTACAGACTGATATCCCTGATGAACATAAATGCTAAAATCCTTAACAAAATACTAGCTAAATGAATCCAACAACATATCAAAAAGGTAATCAGCCATGATCAAGTGGGTTTTACATCAGGGATGGGAGAGATGATTTAACATACACAAGTCAATAAATGTGAAACATCACAAAAACAGTATTATAAACAATGATCATCTCAAACACAGAAAAACCATTTGACAAAATCCAGCATTCCTTTATAATTAAAACCCTCAGCAAAATCTACACATAAGGAATATAACTCAATGTAATAAAAGCCACCTATGACAAACACACAGCTTACAAAACACTAAACAGGGAAAAGCTGAAAGCATTCTCTCTGAGAACAGGAACAAGAGTAGGATGTGTACGTTCACCACTTTTATTCAACATAGTATTGGAAGTCCTATCCAGAGCAATCAAACAAGAGAAAGAAATAAAGGGCATCCGGCCAGGCGCGGTGGCTCACGCCTGTAATCCCAGCACTTTGGGAGGCCGAGGCGGGTGGATCACGAGGTCAAGAGATCGAGACCATCCTGGTCAACATGGTGAAACCCCGTCTCTACTAAAAATACAAAAAATTAGCTGGGCATGGTGGCGCGTGCCTGTAGTCCCAGCTACTCAGGAGGCTGAGGCAGGAGAATTGCCTGAACCCAGGAGGCGGAGGTTGCGGTGAGCCGAGATCGCGCCATTGCACTCCAGCCTGGGTAACAAGAGTGAAACTCCGTCTTAAAAAAAAAAAAAAAAAAAAAAGAAATAAAGGGCATCCAAATTGGCAAAGAGGAAGTTAAGCTGTCACTATTTTTTGATGATATAATTGTATACCTAAAGAACCACAAAGACTCTTCCAATAACCTCCCAGAACTGACAAGTGAATTCAGAAAAGTTTCTGGATATAAAATTTACGTACACAAATCAGTAGCTCTGTTATAAAGCAACAGTGACTAAGCTGGGAATTAAATAATGAATGCAACTTACTTTTACAATAGCTGGAAAAAAAATTAAATAATATACACCGAATCAATGACATGAAAGACCTGTACACAGAAAACTACAAAACACTGCTAAAAGAAATTATAGATGACACAAACAAATGGAAACACATCCCATGCTCACGGATTGGTAGAATCAATACTGTGAAAACGACTATAAAGTCAAAAGCAATCTAGAAATTCAATGTAATTCCCATCAACATACCAACACCATTCTTCACAGAACAAGAAAAAACAATCCTAAAGTTTATATTCAACTATACTATAAAGCCATAGTCACAAAAACAGCATGATACTGGTACAAAAATAGACACATAGACCAATGGAACCGAACAGAGAACCCAGAAATAAACCCAAATACTTAGAGTCAACAGATTTCTAACAAAGTGAACAAAAACATAAAGTGGGGAAAGGAAACCCTATTGATCAAATAATGGAGGGATATTTGCAAGCCATATATAGGAGAATGAAACTGGAAACTCATCTCACAACTTATACAAAAATAAACTCAAGATAGATATAAGACATAAATCTAAGACCTGAAACAGTAAAAATTCTAGAAGATAGAAAAACTTTTCTAGACATTTGCTTAGGCAAAGACTTCATGAAGAAGAACCCAAAAGCAAATGCAACAAAAACAAATATAAATAGATGGGGCTTAAACTAAAAAGCTTCTGCAGAGCAAAAAAATAATCAGCAAAGTTAACAGACAAACCACAGAGTGAGATAAAACCTTCACAATCTATACATCTGTTAAAGGACTAAGATCCAGAATCTACAAAAAACTCATACAAATCAGCAAGAAATAAAAACAATCTCACTGAAAAGTAGGCTAAGGACATGAATAGACAATTCTCAAAAGACACAAATGGCCAAGAAGCATATGGAAACATGCTCAAAATCCCTAGTTATCAAAGTAATGCAAATTAAAACCACAATATCATCATACCATCTCACTCCTGCAAGAATGGCCATAATTAAAAAATAAAAATGAAAGAAGAGATGTTGGTGGGGATGTAGTGAAAAGGGAAAAATTTTACACTTCTGGTGTGAATGTAAACTAGCACAACCACTCTGGAAAAAAAAGTGTGGAGATTTTTTAAAGAAATAAAAGAGCTACCATTTGATCTAGCAATCCCACTATTAGGTATCTATCCAGAGGGAAAAAAGGCATTATGTGAAAAATGATACTTGCACACACATGTTTATAGTCTATGTGACTATTTGTATACCAGCACCATGGTGCTGGTGATTATAGCTTTATAGTATAGTCTGAAGTCAGGTAATGTGACGCCTCTAGATTTCTTTTTTGCTTACTCTTGCTTTTGCTATGTGGAGTCTAAAATAAAATTTTATTATTTTCAATCACATCAATTAACTTGGAGGACAAAATATTAGTTGAAATAAGTCAGGCACAGAAAGATTATTATCTCATGACTAAATAACATATTGTTACTATCTTTTACCTCCCTTCTTGAGTAAAGTGAAATAGGTTAAAGTTAATGGCATAACACTTCATTGAATGCACAATAGCCTTAACATGTTAAAGAAATGTTTAATTACAAAATTAAGTTTACACATAATCTAAAAACTTTTGCATTTATAGCATAAAAGTACAATTAGTTGAATGATTCACTAGTAATTTAATTACATTTAAGTAAAATTAAAAAAGCTTTTCTTCACTATGATATAGAGTATTACTCTGAACACCTACCTATCTCATGCATCACTAAGTAAACTGACAAAAGTCTCTCCACTTTTTCATCATAAATCTTACATTTTAATGCCCATATTTTTCCACAGAAAAAAATAATAATGCCCATCTAATAAAAGAGAATCTCTCATGTATTTGACAAAGCAACAATTTATCACATGCTTTCACATGTGAATAAATGAAGATAAGAGTTGAATTTCATCATTTACTTTTCAAATTAGCTGTAATTTTTTCAAGAAAAAGTATACTTTGAGTATAACTCTCCAAAGAATCTTCTGCTCCTTTTAAAATTATTTACAAATAATCTAGCAACTTATAGATTTTTTAAATACTCAACACTCTCTTTTAGTGTAATGTCTAAAGTGTCAGTGCCTTAGTTATTTCTACTGTGAATTCTCAGATATTTTACATAGACTCAATTTTGGGTTAAATATTTTTCATACTTGCTGCATCTGCAAAAACACATTTCAATATAAACTGATGTTTTCTAAGCTGCAGTCTTTGAAATAAAACGTTTTTCCAAATTCATTAAATTTCCTGATGTTGAACAAAGTTTGAGCAACTGCTTCAGGGTTTTCCTCTAGTACAAAATGTGTATATAGTAAGATTTGTGATACAAGTAAAGGTCCTACAAACCTCCTATGCTCCTAATATTTGTTATGTTTGTCTTCAGAATAACATGCTTCTTCACTTTAAAGGGTTACATTTTCTGAAAGATCTGTTGACAGTAATTGTATTTATAATGCTTTTATTAAATATGAACTCTCTGATGCTGGAGTAAGATGTGAACAGGTATCAATGGCTTTTTCACATTCTATTTGTATAATCTTTCTCAAGCAAAAATGCTTTCCTGTGCAATAAGATGTATTAGTTTTGTCACATTCTTTACACTTATAAAGTTTTCTCTAGTATAAATTATCTTACTTACGCCGGGCGCGGTGGCTCAAGCCTGTAATCCCAGCACTTTGGGAGGCCGAGGCGGGTGGATCACGAGGTCAAGAGATCGAGACCATCCTGGTCAACATGGTGAAACCCCGTCTCTACTAAAAATACAAAAAATTAGCTGGGCATGGTGGCG
>NW_022437086.1:432778-446427 GCF_009761245.1 Sapajus apella | reverse complement strand
GCCTGTAATCCCAGCGACTCAGGAGGCTGGGGCAGGAGAATTGCCTGAACCCAGGAGATGGAGGTTGCGGTGAGCCGAGATCGCGCCATTGCACTCCAGCCTGGGTAACAAGAGCGAAACTCCGTCTCAAAAAAAAAAAAAAAAAAAAATTATCTTACTTACAATCAAGTGTAACAATCATTGGAAGGCTTTGTCAAATTCTTCACATATTTAGGGTTTCTCAACAGGATGGTTTCTTTTATGTTTAGAAAAGTTTTAGATGTTGTCAAAATCATTGTCACATCTTTCAGGTTTGTAGAATTTCTCACCAGTATGAATTTTCTTATGTCTAGTAAGGTGTGAAGACCGGTTAAAAGCTTTGCCGCATTCTTCACATTTGTAGGGTTTCTCTCTAGCATGAATTCTCTTATGATTAGCAAGAGTTGCGGGCCAGTTAAAAACATTGCCACATTCATCACATTTGTAGGATTTCTCTCCGGTATGAATTAACTTATGGTTAGTAAGGGTTGAAAATAAAGTAAAGCCTTTGCCACATTCTTCACATTTATAGGTATTCTCTCTAGTATGAATTCTTTTATGTCGAGTAAGGCTGGAGCACCCATTAAAAGCTTTGCCACATTCTTCACATTTGTAGGGTTTCTCTCCAGTATGAATTCTCATATGTTCAGTAAGGTTTGAGGATTGTATAAAAGCTTTGCCACATTCTTCACATTTGTAGGATTTCTCTCCAGTATGAATTTTCTTATGTCTAGTAAGGTTTGCAAACTGGTTAAAAGCTTTCCCACATTCTTCACATTTGTAGGGTTTCTCTCCAGTATGAATTTTCTTATGTTTAGTAAGGTTTGAAAACTGGTTAAAATCTTTGCCACATTCTTCACATTTGAAGGGTTTCTCTCCAGTATGAATTCTCTTATGGTTAGTAAGGGTTGCAAACCAGTTAAAGGTTTTGTGACATTCATCACATTTGTAAGGTTTGTCTCCAGTATGAATTATCTTATGTTTACTAAGGATTGAGAATAAACTAAACCCTTTGCCACATTCTTCACATTTGTAGGGTTTCTCTTCAATATGAATTTTCTTATGTTTAATAAGGGTTGAGGATTGGTTAAAGGCTTTGCCACATTCTTCACATTGGTAGGGTTTCTCTCCCATATGAATTCTCTTATGTTTAATAAGCTCTGAGAACCAGTTAAGAACTTTGCCACATTCCTCACATTTGTAGGAATTCTCTCTAGTGTGAATTCTTATATGTTGTTTTAGGTGTGAAAGCATATAAAATGATTTGCCACATTCTTTACATTTGAAAAATTTCTTTCCAGTATTTATCTTACGACTATTTGAATTTGAAAATTTATGAAAGACTTTCATGTATTTATCACATTGAAATATTTTGCTCTGGGTAGTTGTCAAACATCGGTTAAGTTCATTATAACCTCCTTTGTACACCTTACACTCATCCACACTTTTACAGCTTATTCTTAATTGTAAATTCTCATGTCCACATTTTCCATATCCTCTCAGTATCATTTTTTGGAAAGAATCTTTTATTCTGTGCTCTGGCCAAAGGTCTTCAGCAAAATGAGAACACATAACTGAAAGACATTAAAATAACAAATTACTCCACTTGCTACACTGAGATGAATATACTTTACAAATCAAACCTATCAAATTATACAAACTATATAAGCAAAATGACATAGCAAAGTACCACAGGCCCCAATTCTTTCACCGACATATAAATGTAACAAAAACATACTGACCAAAATACATTTGAAAATTTATGAATGAGTGAAGTGTGTGTCCTGCCCCAGTGTCCACAATGCAAAGAGCCAAATAAAAGAAAAAAAATAAGTTTATTACGTTTACCCAACACAGCTCTTCCTGCTCCCAATATAACACAGTGCTTTTAGAAGTAAATTGCCAACTCCTGGATTCTTATTTAAAAGAAAAATAGTAGCACACACATATTTACATATGGCTTCTAGGGACCTTTTCAGACACTGGCTATTGTGTCCCATAACATAAAGTGCTGACAGAAATGGTATTATAATTTGGAATGACAGTTTGAGTCTGCTGAAACCAAATATAAATGTTACAGCAGCAGAGAGACTGCAGTACCACAGACAGAAAAAAGGTATAGCAAATAATTACTATTAAAAAGACACAAATAAACTGCTTTAACTAAAAAAAAAAAAAAAATTCAGAAAAGACACATCCTAAGAATATATTTAAGAGACTCCTAGAATCTCTAGCCAAGAAAATTGTTTTCAGAGTATGCCAAGACAAAGCTACATTATAAACATTGTGACAGGTAGTTTTTAAAAAATATCCAAATCTCAATCAAAGATGCCATGTATACAAGATATTAGGGCAATATTTTTAGAAACAACCATAAAAAAGAAAATGTATATATTAATTTTAAAATTTTAAAATAAATTCAGTATTAGTCAATAAGTGAAACAGGAAAACAGACAACTTATTGAAAATCAGAAAAAAATGAGGATAACAAAAAATATCAAATAACAGAAATTGTGGAGGTAAAAAATACAAAAATAACAGAAAAATCCTATAAGAAAAAAATGTACAAATGAAGCTCAAAAAGAAAAATTAGGATACACACAATGATATTTATAATAAACACACATATAAGCACAATTTCAGAAGTCACAGACAAGAAAACAATCTTGTAAGCTGCAGTATAAAAATAGTATGTCATTTACAAGTATAGTCTTTTTAAGAAACCAGTGAATTTGTCAAGAAAATTTTGCAGGCAAGAAGAGAACTGTGTGATATAGTCAAAGTCATGAAAAAAATAGATATCAAGTGAGAATAATACCATCAGTAAATCTGTCCTACAAAATAAAAAGGAAAAAAAACTACCAAAATAACCAAATTCTGAAAAAGTTTATTGGTGCTGCAAATTCCCTACACATAAAAAAATGCTGAAAGCAGTTTCTTCCACTAAAAATAATGATGAAAGAAAACAACACATTATCACATAAAAATATGTAACTTTATGAAAAAGATATGCACATACATGAATAGAAATCCTTAGCATTATCATAATGGTGCAGAAAACATTAATTGTTCTCTAAAATTTGAATGATACAATCATAAAGTATTATAAATATCTATTAATAAATATCTAACATAGAAAGAAAAAATTAGCAACATTAATAACAAAATTCAGGGTAGATATAATGAAAAGAATTTTTGTATGCAAGGGAAGTTAATTTTTCTACCAGATTATAATGTATTATTGTGTCTTTTAGAGGTTTTATGTAATCCCCAAGGTACCACAAAGAAAATATCTGTACAGATATACAAGAGAAAACAGGAAGGAAGTGAAAGCATTTCAGTACAAAAATCAACAAGACACCAAGGATGACAGAAACAGAAAATCAGGGACAAAGGTAGAAGAATCAAATAAAACAATTAAAATAACATTAGTCTTTCTCTTTCAGAAAATTATCTAAATATATGTGCATGCGTGCATGCATGTGTGTATGTAAAATTAACTTTCCAATCAAAAGACATACTTTCATTAAAGGGATTTGTTAAAGAATTTTAAAAACCAAGATTCAACTTGCCTTTTTACAAGGATCAGCAGAGATCTAATGATAAACAGAGACTGAAAGTGGCATGACAAAAATAGACATTTCACGCAAATATTAGCCAAATGAGAGGTCAAAATAATATTACACAAAATACATCTTAAGTCAAAAACTGTCATATTTTATAAAATATACTTGAAGTCAAAACTCCAAAGAGACAAAGAAAAAGATTAAACAATAATAGATGCATTTACTGGGAACCAATGACAAATTTGCATATAGGGGTGTGTGTGCGCACCTGCGTGTGTGCATGTATCTCACATTAAGTTTCTAAATATATAAAGCAAATATTGTCAGAATGAAAGAAATACATAGTAGGATATTTTAATACTTCACTTTCTGTAATAAAAATGTTAAAAAGACAAAAGTTAGCAAAGAAACAGAGAGCTTGAAGGGAGTATAAAACAATTATTTCTAACAGAGGCATAGAGAACCTATGTCTCAATATCATCATGATACGAAGTCTTCTCAATACCTCATACAATCTTCTCCTTGAGAGACAACCCGGTAGAACAAAAAAAAAAGTCTTAATGGATTCTGTAAAACGAAATTTTTATGGATTATTTTCTATGATCAGAATGAAATGAGAGTACAGAACAGTAAGACGAAAAAACTGAAAAATTCACAAACACATAGAAATTAAACAATACACTCTTGAGCACGCTTCACTTCAAAGGTTAAAATAATCTTGTGAAAATGTCTATACTGTTCAATGTAATTTACAGACTTAGTGCAATGTTTTTCAAATTTCTCAATGCATTTTTGAATAAAAACAGCAGCCCCAAAAGTATGTAAAATCTTAACTACCCCAAAATCTTCAATAAAATGAACAATTTTGAAAGCATTCCAGTTTCTGATTTTGAAACACATTACAGAGCTACAGAATTATAACAATTTGGTATGAGTACAAAAGGTAAAAGTTTACCCTAGTAGAATAAAATGCAGCATATATATAAACTTTCACATATATGACAAGAGTCATTTGAATATCTGTAATCATTGCAGCATTGTTACTGAAAGCCAATAGGTAAAAGCAATGCAAATTTGTCACCAAATTACTCAGTATATATAACTTAAAATATAAAATACTTAAATATCCCCTATATTTATAAAGCAGGAAATATTCTAACAACTATAAAGTTTGATGACATTATGCAAACTAAAATGAGCCAGTCACAAAAAGACAGAGATTATATGAGACATATGAAGCACAGTTAAAAGAAGATTAAGAGAAAATTGAGTGAATTGAAATTCACTTAAGAGAAAATTGAGTGGTGTTTGAAAAGTGCCAGGAAGTGGGTAAAATTGGTAATTGTTTAATGTGTATTGATATTTAGCTTTGCAAGATAAAAACATTGTAGAAATATGTTTCATAACAATGTCAATATAATTAACAGTACTAAATTAAATATTTTAAAATATTCTATTGTAAATGTTATATTTTTGACAAGTAAAAATAGACAATAATAACTAAAAGAGACACAAAGTTACTATAGTTTTAAAATTATCTTTAAATAGAAAAGTTTTTTTCCCACACAAAAATAATATACATTGACAAATAAATGGATGTCAAAATTAGGGGAATTTTTATGACTGCTCACCTTGACAAGATTAAATAACCATTTGCAACAAATCTATACCAGAAATATACAAGTCATAAAAAGTACAAGGATAATATTTATGCAGGTAAACACATACAGAGATCATTATATTAGCAGTAGACATACGGGCTGATTCATATTTGACTTTACTCCATACTGTCTTAAATTGTACAAATACTGGCATATACAATTATAATATAACCTAAAAAATCAAAACAGAATTAACTCATGTGAGGTGGCATATCCTAAAATACATAACACAAAAATATAAAATTGCAAAAGAAAATTAAAACATGAAAAGTAAAACTTACTGGACAACATCAAATACTTCAATATATTCATTAAACAACTCTTAGAAGAAAAATATAGGGAAAAAGTAACCTAAAGGTTACTTGCAGACAAAAAAAGTCTGAGAACATTCAAATTTTGATGTAGCAATAAAATTCCTAACCAGTATACTTGATTCAAAATTAGTTTACTTTAAAAACAAGATAAAATAAAGACTTTTCAAAATGAAAGGTGACAGTGTTCATTATGTCTTGCACAGTTCCACATGAAATGCTACATAGTGCCCTGGCAAAGTGGCTTAGGCCTGTAACCTTACAGCTTTAGGAGGCCAAGGCAGTAAGATAACTTGAAACCAGGAGTTCAAGATCAGTCTGAGCAACATAGTGAGACTCTGCATATAAACAAACAGAAATGCTAAAATGAGTTCATTATTTTGGGAAAAAAACAATGATGCTGGACAGCATAAAACCATATATAAATATAAAGTTCTCTATTAAATGTAAATACACATACATAGATATTTACTCTCCTAATGATGGTGCATAAAACCTTTAAAGTTATTCTATATGACAAAAAATAAATCTCCATAAATCTGTTAATAGATATGCAATAAAAAACAATATAGTTTTTAACATCAATAAAAAACTGGAAAATACAAAAGTATAGTTTTTGTATTAAATTGATTTTGTTGGGCAGGCCTGGTGGCTCATGCCTGTAATCCCAGCACTTTGGGAGGCCAAGGTGGGTGGATCACCAGGTCAGGAGTTCGAGATCAGCCCGGCCAACATGGTGAAACCCTGTCACCACTAAAAATACAAAAATTAGCTTTTAAGAACTGTGAGACAAAGGCACCAGGGTAACCAATAAAGGAAAACTATTAGATTAACAGCAGACTTCCCAGCAGAAATCCTGCAAGCTAGAAGGGACTAGGGCCCTATCTATCTTCAGTCTCCTCAAACAAAACAATTATCAGCCAAGAATTTTGTATCCAGTGAAATTAAGCATCACATATGAAGGAAAATACAGTCTTTCTCAGACTAACAAATTCTGAAATAATTCATCATTACCAAGCCACCACTACAAGAACCGCTAAAAGAGCTTTAAATCTCAAAACAAATTTTGAAAATACACCAAACAGAACCCCTTTAAAGCATAAATCTCACAGGACCTATAGAACAGAAATATAATTTAAAAAGAAAAAACAAAAAACAAGGTACACAGGCAACAAATAGCACAATGAATGGAATGGTATCTAACACCTAAATAACAACATTGAATGTAAATGACCTAAATGGTCCACTTAAAAGATACAGAATGAGTAAGAATAACCAACAACTATCTGCTGCCGTCAAGAGACTTGCTTAACATATAAGGACTCACATAAGCTTAAAGGGGTGGAAAAAGACATTTTATGCAAATGGATACCAAAAGTGAACAAGAGTGCCTATTCTTATATCAGACAAAACAAACTTTAAAGCAACTGCAGTTAAAAAAGACAAAGAGGTGTATTATATAATAATAAAAGGCCTTGTCCAACAGAAAAACATCAGAATCCTAAACATACATGCACCTAATGCGGGAGCTTCCAAAGTTATAAAAGAATTAATTACTCCTAGACCTTAAAAAATGTGATAAAGAGCAACACAATAAGAGTGGGGAAGTTCAACAGTCCACCGACAGAACTAGATAGATCATCAAGACAGAAAATCAACAAAGAAACAATGGACTTAAACTATATCTTGAAACAAATGGGCTGTTTAACAGATATATACAGAACATTCCATCTAACTGCAGAATACACATTCTATTCAATAGCACAAGAAATTTTCTCCAAAACAGACCATATGATAGGCCACAAAACAAGCCTCAATAAATTCAAGAATATTGAAATTATACCAAATACTCTCTCAGACCACAGTGGAGTAAAACTAGAAATCAGCTCCAAGAAAAAAAAAACCTTCAAAACCATGCAAATACATGGAAATTAAAATAATCTGCTTCCAAATGATCACTGGGTCAAAAATGAAATCAAGATGAAAATTTTTAAATTCTTCACACTGAATTACAATAATGACCCAACCTATCAAAACCTCTGGGATACAGCAAAGGTGGTGCTAAGAAAGTTCACAGCCCTAAACGTCTACATCAAAAAGACTGAAAGACCTTACGAACTGACATTGTGAGGTCACGCTTCAAGAAACTAGAGAAAGCTGGGTGCCGCAGCTCATAACTGTAATCCTAGCACTTTGGGAGGCCAAGGCAGGCAGATTACTAGGTCACGAGATGGAGACCATCCTGGCCAACGTGGTGAAACCCTTTCTCTACTAAAAATACAAAAAAAAAGAAAAAAATTAGCTGGGTGTGGTGGCACATGCCCGTAGTCCCAGCTACTCAGAAAGCTGAGGCATGAGAATCGCTTGAATCCAGGAGGTGAAGGTTGTGGTGAGCTGAGATCACGCCATTGTACTCCAGCCTGGGCAATAAGAGTGAAACTCTGTCTCAAAAAAAAAAAAAAAGAAAAAAGAAAAGAAAAGAAGAGAAAAGAAAAAAAACTAGAGAAACAAGAAGAAACCAAACGTAAACCTAATACAACAAAGGAAATAACCAAGATTACAGCAGAACTAAATGAAACAGAAACAAAAAAATTACAAAACAAAGTTTTTTGAAAAGATAAATAAAGCTGATAGATCATTAGCAAAACTAAAAATAAAAGAGAAAATCCAAATAACTTCAATAAGAAACAAAATGGGAGATATTACGACTGACGCCACAGAAATACAAAAGTTCATTCAAGGCTACTAGGAGCGCCTTTACAAACATAAACTAAAAAACCTAGAAGAGATGGATAAATTCCTGGAACAATAAAACCCTCCTAGCTTAAGTCAGGAAGAATTATATACCCTGAACAGACCAAAAGCAAGTAGCCAGATTGAAATGGTGATTTTAAAATTATCACCAACAACAAAAAAGTCTAGGACCAATCAAATTGACAGCAGAATGCTACCAGACATTCAAAGAATTGGTACCAATCCTACTGATACCATTCCAGAAGACTGAGTAAGAGGGAACCCTCCCTAATTCATTCTATGAAGCCAACATCATGCTAATATCACAACCAGAAAAGGACATGATCAAAAAAGAAAACTACAGACTGATATCCCTGATGAACATAGATGCTAAAATCCTTAACAAAATACTAGCTAAATGAATCGAACAACGTATCAAAAAGATAATCCATCATGATCAAGTGAGTTTCATACCAAGGATGCAGAGATGGTTTAATATATGCAAGTCAATACGTGATACATCACATAAACAAAGTTAAAAATAAAAGTCACATGATCATCTCAATAGATGCAGAAAAAACATTTGACAAATCCACCATCCCTTTATGATTAAAACTCTCAGTCAAATTGGCATACCAGGGACATACCTCCATGTAATAAAAGCCATCTATGACAAATTCACGGCCATCATAATACTGAATGGAAAAACGTTGAAAGCATTCCCTCTGAGAACTGGAATAAGACACTCTTCTGTTTTGTTTTTTTCTTGAGCTCTTGTCATTCTTGTTGCCCAGGCTGGAGTGCAATGGCGCAATCTTGACTCGCTGCAATCTCCACCTCCTGGGTTCAAGTGATTCTTCTGCCTCAGTCTCCCAAGTAGCTGGCACTACAAGCACCCACCACCACGCCCGGCTAATTTTTTTGTATTTTTAGTAGAGACAGGGTTTCACTGTGTTGGCTAGACTGGTCTTGAACACCTCACCTCAGGTGATCTACCTGCCCCAGCCTCCCAAAGTGCGGGATTACAGGTGTGAGCCACAACTCCAGGCCCAACCACCACGCCTGGCCCTCACCACTCTTCTTCAACATACCACTGGAAGTCCTGGCCAGAGCAATCAGACAAGAGAAATAAAGGGCATCCACATCGGTAAAGGCACAGTCAAACTGTCAGGGTTTGCTGGTGATGTGATCATTTACCTTGAAAATCCCAAAGATTCCTCCAAAAAACTCCCAGAACTGATAAAAGAATTGAGCAAAGTTTCCAGATACAAGATTAATGTACACAAATCAGTAGCTCTTCTATACACCAACAGTGACCATGTGGAGAATCAAATCAAGAACTCAACCCCTTTTACAATAGTTGCAAAAATGACAAATACTTAGAAATATACCTAATCAAGTACATGAAAGCCTCTAAAAGGAAAACTACAAAACACTGCTGAAAGAAATCATAGATAACACAAACAAGTGGAAACACATTTTATGCTCATGAATTGGTAGAATCAGTATTTTGAAAATGACCATGCTCCCAAAAGCAATAAACAAATTCAATGCAATCCCCATCGAAATACTACCATCATTCTTCACAGAATTAGAAAAAACAATTCTAAAATTTATATGGAACCAAAAAAGAGCCTGCATAGCCAAAGCAAGACTAAGCAAAAAGAATAAATCTGGAGGCATTGTACTACCTGAATCAAACTACACTATGAAGCCCTAGTCACCAAAACAGCATGGTACTGGCATAAAAAACTGGCACATAGACCAATGGAGCAGAATAGGAAATACAGAAATAAACCCAAATACTTAAGGCCAACTGATCTTTGAGAAAGCAAAAACGTAAAGTGAGGGAAAAAAAACCCTTTTCAACAAATGGTGCTGGGAAAATTGGCTAGCCACATGTAGGAGAATAAAACTGGATCCTTATCTGTCATCTTATACAAAAATAAACCCAAATAAAGAACTTAAATCTAAGATCTGAAACTATAAAAATTCTAGAAGATAACACTGGAAAACCCCTTCTAAACATTGGCTTAGGCAAGGATTTCATGACCAAGAACACAAAAGCAAACACAATAAAAACAAAGATAAATAGCTGGAACTTAAAGAGCTTTTCCAAGGTAAAAGGAACAGTCAGCAGAGCAAACAGACAACCCACAGAGTGGGAGAGGATCTTCACAATTTATACATCTGACAAAGGACTAACATCCAGAATCTACAATGAACTCAAACAATTCAGCAAGAAAAAAACAAACTAATTAAAAAGTGGGCTAAGGACACAAACATTTCTCAAAAGAAGATATACAAATGACCAACAAACATGAAAAAAATGCTTATCACTAATGATCAGGGAAATACAATCAAAACCACAATGCAGTACCACCTTACTCCTATAAAAATGGTCATAATCAGAAAATCATAAAACAGTAGATGTTGGCATGGATACGGTGATCAGGGAACACTTCTACACTGCTCGTGGTAATGTAAATTAGTACCACGGCTATGGAAAACAGTGTGGAGATTCCTTAAAGAACTAAAGGTAAAACTACCATTTGATATAGCAATCCCATTACTGGGTATCTACCTACATGAAAAGAGGTTACTGTTTGAAAAAGATACTTGCGCACGCACATTTATAGCATCATGATTTGCAACTGCAAAATCATGGAACCAACTCAAATGCCCATCAATGAGTAGACAAAGAAACTGTGGCATATATATATAGGATAAAATACTATTCAGCCATTAAAAGGAATAAATTAATGGCATTCACAGTGACCTGGATGAGACTGGAGAAGTAACTCAGGAATGGGAAACCAAACATTGTATGTTCTCACTGGTATGTGGGAGCTAAGCTATAAGGACTCAAAAGCATTAGAACAATACAATAAACTTTGCAGGGTCAGGTGGGAAAGGGGCGAGAGATAAAATGCTACAAATAGGGTGCAGCATATACTGCTTGAGTGATGGGTGCACCAAAATCTCAAAAATTACCACTAAAGAACTTACTCATGGTAACCAAACACCAATAACCTATGGAAAAATCAGATTAAAAAAAAAAAAAAAAGAGTTCAAGACCAGTCTGGGCAACATGGTAAAACACTATCTCTACCAAAAATATAAAAAACTAGGGATGTGATGGCACATACACGTAACCCAGCTACTGGAGGGGCTGAAGTTAGAGGATTTTCTAAGTTTTGAAAGTTGAGGCTGCAGTGAGCCATTATTAAGCCACTGCAAACCAGCCTGGTTGACAGAGGCCTTATCTCATTTATAAATAAATAAATAACTAAGATGCCTGGGCAGCTTAAGTAAAAACGCATACAGTATGTTCTCTATAAGAGACTCATTTTATCATTGAGTCAAATAGGCTGAAAGTAACAAAATTTTAAAAAATCTGTATTTCACGTCAATAGTAACCACAATTGGGTGAGATGGTCATCATTATATTAGACATAATATGCTTTAAGTCAAGTACTTGGCCAGGCATGGTGGCTCGCGCCTGTAATCCCAGCATTTTGGGAGTCCGAGGCAGGCAAATCACTTCAGGTCAGGAGTTTGAGACTAGCCTGGCCAAAATGTTAAAACCCTCATCTCTACCAAAAATACAAAAATTAGCCAGGCATTGTGGTACACACCTATAATCACAGATACTCAGGAGGCTGAGGCAAGAGAATCAGCTGAACTAGGGAAGTGGAGGTTGCAGTGAGCCGAGATCACACCACTGCACTCCAGCCTACACAACAGAGACTCTTATCTCAAACAAACAAACAAACAAACGAACAAACAAAAAACACAAGCAAACAAATCAAGTTTTAGCCTTAGTCGAAGACTGATATTATATAATGGTAAAATGAATCAATTTACCAGGAATCCATAACTATCATATTTATCTATATGTATGTGTATGAATAACATCAGGTCTCCAAAATATAGAAAGCAAATATTGACAAAGGTGAAGAAAGAAATACATAGCGACATAACAATTGTAGTTATCAAGACCCATTTTCAATCACAGATAAAAAATTAAGATAAAAGAGCAATAAGAAAACAGAAAACAGGCATTACAGACTGTATTGATTATTTTACATGTAGTGGAATACCTGAAAGTAGATTTATAAAGAAACATGTTTATCTGGCTCACACTTTGGCAGACTGTGCAAGAAGTGTGTGGTAGCACCTGCTTCTGATGAGGGTCTCAGGAAGCTTACAATCATGGTGGAAGGCAAAGAGTAACTGGACATATCAAATGGTAAGAGACAGAGCAAGTGTGAGGTGAAGGAGTCACTTCTTTTAATGAAGCAGCTTTCATTTAAATTAATAGAGTGTAAATTTTCTGATTACCAAGAGGATCATGTCATGCCATTCTTGAGGAATTTGACCCCATGACCCAAATACCTCCCACCAGGTCCCATATCCAACATTAAGGATTACATTGCAACATGAGGTTTGGAGAACAGGAACATCCATACCATATCATAGACGAACCAGGCTTAACAGACTCATAAAAAAAACTTTTCAGTCAAAAGCAACAGAATATACAATATTCTTATTTGCACCTAGTATATTCTGTTAAAACACATAATGCGTCATATTAAATTTAACAACACCAACTGGGTGCAGTGGCTCATGCCTATAATTCCAACACTTTGGGAGACCAAGAGGGGAGAATCAAAAAAGTTTGAGACCAGCCTCGGTAACACAGTGAGGCCCTGTTCCTACTAATAATTTTTAAAATTAGCCAGACATGATAGTGCATGCCTGTAGTGCCAGCTACACAGGGGGGCAGCCCAGGAGGCTGAGGCTGCAGTGAGCCAAAATTATGGCACTGCCCTCCAGCCTGAGTGACAGTATCCTGTCTCAAAATAACAATGATAAATAAATCTAGGAACACCAAAATCATACACTGGTATTTCCTTACAAAAATTGAATAAAACTAGAAATTAAAAGCAAGGTAAAATTGGAAAATCCAAAAATACATGAAAACGAAACATGCGGGCTGGGTGTGGTGGCTCAAATCTGTAAACTTAAAACTATGGGAGGCCAAGGCAGAAGGATTGCTTGAGCACAGGAGTTTGAAAGTAGCCTGGGCAACATAGTGAGATCCTGTCTTTTAATTTAATTTAATTTAATTTAAAATAAAATAAAACAAAACACACTCTTTGACATATTTTTGCTCAAAAATCAATTTCATTTTGTTAAGATGTCAACATAACCTAACTTGGTAGACAAATTCAATACAATCTCTATAAAAATTCCAATAGCACAGGTTTTTTTTTTTACAGAAATGTTTAAAATTTTAAAATTTGGGACGATCCAAGATGGCCGTTTAGGAACAGCTCAGGATTGCAGCTCCCAGT
>NW_022437086.1:402253-427778 GCF_009761245.1 Sapajus apella | reverse complement strand
AAAAAAAGCATTATACTTCCTGATTGAAAAACATATTAAAAGCTACAATAGCAAAAACAATGTGATACTGAGACAAAGACATATAAACAGATAAAAAAACAGAACACAGAATGCAGAAAAGAGCACTTTTGTGTATGATCAAATGATCTTTCAGTTAAGTCGCCACCAACACACAGTAAAGATAATCTTTCAAAAAATAATGTTGAAAACAGGTTATTTACACTAATAAAGCTGAATTCTTTCCTTGAAATATATACAAAGAATATTTGAAATAAAATATTTAGAAATTTAAAAGTAACTAACAATCTCTTAGAAAAAATATAGGAAAAAAACATGACATTGGTATTGGCACCATTTTCTTTTTTTTTTTTTTTTTTGGAGACGGAGTTTCGCTCTTGTTACCCAGGCTGGAGTGCAATGGCGCGATCTCGGCTCACCGCAACCTCCGCCTCCTGGGTTCAAGCAATTCTCCTGCCTCAGCCTCCTGAGTAGCTGGGATTACAGGCACGCGCCACCATGCCCAGCTAATGTTTTGTAGTTTTAGTAGAGACGGGGTTTCACCATGTTGACCAGGATGGTCTCGATCTCTTGACCTCGTGATCCACCCGCCTCGGCCTCCCAAAGTGCTGGGATTACAGGCTTGAGCCACCGCGCCCGGCCACCATTTTCTTAAATAGGGCATTAAACGCATGAGCAACAAAGAGAAGAACAGAATAACTGAACTACACTATACTTCAACATTTCTGCACATCAAACAAAACATTCAAAAGAGTGATGATGCCTCCTAGGAAATTGGTGAAAATATCTGTAAATTACATGTGATAGGAGTTAAACAACTATTAAAACTGAATTATAAAGTTGTATAACTTAACTTAGAATTTTTGTCAAAATGATATAAATGCAAAAAAGCATTTGAAAGGATGCACAAAAATACAAATTTGTAGACAAATGCATGAAAATCACAATGCAAACAGAGTCCTCTCACACCCATTATTACAGCCACTATCAGTTTTCTAGAAAACACCAAATCGATTGATGATGCAATGAAAATAAAACCCATGTTAATTGTTGGTGCAAAATAAGAATGCAACCATTATTTACAAATGTTATAATGTTCCCTCAAATACCTAAAAATTGAATTATTATTAAATACAGCAATCCCACTTATAGATCTATGTCCAAACTATACAATGCAGGACCTGGAAACATATTTGAACATTTATGTTTATTGTACCAGTATTCACAAAAACCAAAATGCTGAAGCAATCCAGGTGTTCCTTGATTTATAAATATATCATTAAAAGGTAACATATACATACAATAAAATATTAAGCCTTAAAAAAGAAAATATTGTCACATTTTAAGATAAATGTTTAGAGTATTATGTTACCTAAGATAAGCCAGTAACAAAATGATGGATACTGTATGATTCCACTTATTTGAGATATCTTAAGTAGTCACACTCATAAAAACAGAAAGTGGAAGGGTATTTCTCAAGGGCTGAAGAGAGGGTAAAAGGTGCAGTTATTACTTAATGGGTATGAGGTTTTAGTTTTACAAGATGTAAACCTTTTAGAAGTATTTTGCGTTAACAGTGTGAATGTACTTAACATGCCTGAAATGCACAACTTTTAAAACAGGATATCACTGTGTCACCCAAGCTGGAGTACAGTGGCAAAATTATGGCTCACTGCAGGCTCAAACAACTAGGCTCAAGTAATCCTCCCCATCAATCACCCAAGTAGCTGGGATCACAAGTGCACACTACCATGCCTGGCTTAAAAATTTTATGTATGTATCTATGTATTTATTTATTTATTTTTAGAGATTGGGTCTTCATATGTTGCCCAAGCTGGTCTCCAAATTTTGAGCTCAAGTAATCTTCCTGTCTTGGCCTCTCAAAATCCTTGGACTACAGATGTCAACCATCACCATGCCTGGTCCTAAAATGTCCACTTCCATGAATTTAAGATGGTAAATTTTATGTTATGTTTTCACAACTTTTTTAAAAGAAAAACTAAAAAAATGCAGAATTACATATCTTTTCAAAAATTATCTTCAAATCACAAAAGTGCTTCTCTCATGCAAAGAAAATATATATTCATTATTAAAGACATGGTGAAAAGACGATTTCCATGACTACTCACTTAGATATAAGACAATCACTGAAAATCAGCTAAGAAAGAATATATACAAAATAAGGCATAACCAAAACTGGGGTCATATTTGTAGATAAAAGCACACATACATATATAACATGATTGTGATAGACACACGGCTGATTAATCTTTTAATTAAACCCCATGTTGACTTAAAGTGTAGAGAATTATAAAATGTCTAAAATTATAATATGTAAGTAAAACAAGAAGTCAAAATAAACTGATGTTTAAAAACCTACACTAAATAAAGCACTAATATGAAACTGCAAAACAGTAACTAGAGAAATGTTTACTCACAAAATCTGGTTTGCAATATTCATGTACCATTAAAAAAGAATTTGTCTAAATAATTACATATTTGACTGTGACTGTGTACTCACAGAAAGCAGGTATTTCAAATCATTGGCATGCACTGTATAGCAATAAAATTTCAGAAAAAAGTATAATTAAAAAATTCTAACGAAATTTATAATAAAAGTTTATAAGAAACTAGTAATTTTTAAATGTTTTAAATATATGCTATTCTTACACAATATAAACTGCTGTCATCCAACTTTAGAAGCAAAACAATAGCCTTACATTGCTAAACTTAAAAATTATATTTTGTAGAATATGGTTAGCACCTCATATAAAGGCAAATATTTAGAAATTAGTTATGTTATTATTCAGGTATATGCTTAAGAAAGTGGATAAAAATCCTATAATTCTTTTTTGTAAACTTTAATTTATAAATAACATCAACCATAACATGTAAATTATGCATATGTCCTAAATCTTCAAATCTAAAAAGTTTGAAAAATTGAAATAGAAAGTAAAATTTGAAATAGAAAATAGAAAGTAAAAATGTATAGGGAGAGTGACAACAGTAAGGTGGAAAAATAAAAGGTGCCCTATTTGCTTACCATCCCACAGCAAGAAAATTTATCAGCCATCCCTGACAAAAATGTCTTTATGAAAGAGCCAGGCAGCATGGCTCACACCTGTAATGACAGACACATGGTGCATTCAAGGTTGGGGATTCAAGACTAGCCTGGGTTATGAAGCCAAAACCCATCTCAAAAATAAGTGCCTTTAAGAGAGCTTTGAGGTCCAGAGAGGGTGTTGTGAGACTCTGCTAAAGTCTAAGATTGAGGAGTGTTCCTTTCAGAAGGCAGGCCCTCATTCAGGTGGAAAAATATAGGACCCCTGTTCTAGGCTACAGATCCAGGAAATGTCCCACTGAATTTGGTCCCACTGAGAATTCTGAACTTACTCTGTAATCATCCCAAACTCCTCCCAGCCACAGTCTAGGTGAGATCGTGCCCTTCCAGAGGCCTGGAACAAGATACACACTTATAGCCACATAGGCCTGCAGACCTCATTCTTCACTGTGGTTTCTGAAGCAGTTCAATGACTCATAGAACTCTTTGAGTCATAGTTCATGGCCAGTTCTGCCTACACAGGAACCCACACAGTGACCTGAAAAAATTCTGTCTGGTATTCAGTGAAAGCCATACTCATCCACATTCTGATACAAAGCCTACCATATGTAGACCCAATTACAAAATCCTGCCCTACTGTCTGCCCTACAGAGCAACATCAAGAAAAACATTCAGTCTGTTCCAAAATATAATGGAAATTACAACTACCCAAGCCCCTGTTAATAAGTCAAATAAAGGTGAGCCCTAGTGCAGACCCAGCATCCTTGTGAGCAAGCTACACCTCTCTCCTCTACAAACCCAGCAGGTATTGCATCACCCTGAGAACCCAACAACAACAACAAAAATCTTTAACCCCTGAAACCAGTTTATAAAAACTTAAAGAGGTGTCTGCTTCTTCAAATTCAGAAACCAATGCAAAACTATACTGTACCCACTGTAAATGCTTTCATTTTAATATAGAACTGGAAATATGTGGCAGAAGAATTAGTCAAAAAAAATTTTTAAACTCATTGAAATTGAAGACAAATGAGTAAAAACTTGCTGCTTGTAGATCATATGCTGTTATATATAAAAAATAAATTAGCAAAATATAAAGTTAACGTACAAGTTACGATTCCATACACTTAAGGCAAACTGATAGAGAAAACAATCTTATTTACAATAGCATTAAAATAACAAATTTCTGAGAACAAATTTAAAGGAGGTTAAAAAAAAATCTTTATAATACAAATATATTAATAAAATAAAATGGAAAAGATACAAATAATTTTTTTTTTTTTTTGAGACAGAGTCTCTGTCACACAGGCTGGAGTGCAGTGGTGTAATCTCGGCTCACTGCAGCCTCCACCTCCTGGGTTAAAGCAATTCTCCTGCCTCAGCCTTTTGAGTAGCTGGGATT
The DNA here is from genome assembly GCF_009761245.1 of Sapajus apella. Lineage (NCBI taxonomy): Eukaryota > Metazoa > Chordata > Mammalia > Primates > Cebidae > Sapajus > Sapajus apella. The sequence continues at coordinate 423,300 of NW_022437086.1, read as the reverse complement.
ACAGGCATCTGCCACCATGCCCAGCTAATTTTTGTATTTTTAGTACAGATGGTGGGATTTCACCATGATGGCCAGGCTCGTCTCAAACTCTTGACCTCAAGTGATCTCCCTGCCTTGGACTCCCAAAGTGCTGGGATTCCAGGTATGAGCCACTGTGCCTGACCCACACAAATAAATTTAAAAATATTTTATCTATAGATTGAAAGAATAAATACTGTTAAAGTGCCATATTATCCAAAATAATCTGTGGATTCAATGAACTCCCTATCAAAATTCCAGTGGCATTTTTTTTACAACAATGAAAAATAAAATCCTAAAATTTACATAAAACTACAACAAGCCGGGCGCGGTGGCTCAAGCCTGTAATCCCAGCACTTTGGGAGGCCGAGGCGGGTGGATCACGAGGTCAAGAGATCGAGACCATCCTGGTCAACATGGTGAAACCCCGTCTCTACTAAAAATACAAAAAATTAGCTGGGCATGGTGGCGTGTGCCTGTAATCCCAGCGACTCAGGAGGCTGGGGCAGGAGAATTGCCTGAACCCAGGAGACGGAGGTTGCGGTGAGCCGAGATCGCGCCATTGCACTCCAGCCTGGGTAACAAGAGCGAAACTCCGTCTCAAAAGAAAAAAAAAAAAAAAAAAACTACAACAAACTTTGACTAGCCAAAGCAATCTTGAGGAAAAAGAACAAAGCAGAGGGACATCATACTTTATAATTTCAAACTATATTTCAAAGCTATAATAATAAAAACAAGATGGAATGTGCAGAAAAGTTAACCAAAAAATGGAACAGAAACTACTAATCACACATATTTCAGACATGATCTAGAAAGATAACCTAAAAAATAGTTTATCATAGAGTTTCTCAAAATTATGCAGATATTCATGTGTCCCCAGAACAATGGAAAATCAGATTGTGCAGTATCTTATATGCCATGAAGAGGGCTTTCGCTCTCATCGTAAACTTGAAGGAAGATCACTGATGGGAAAGTAGAATTTTTAGAGAATTTAAGAGCACAAGAAAGAAGATGCCCCTACCTGAGAGCAAGAAAAACAACAACAACAATAACAAAAACTGAGCTTCCCAGAAACTACTTCCTCTAGAACATAGCTTCCCAAACCCCATGTCAAGAACTGGCTTTCTCTTTGAACTCTGGACCTCTCATCTGTGCCATCTGTTGTATTCACTTTCACCTACCTGGGGGTTCGGCTACCATCTCCTGTCTTTTCCTATTCCAGGGCTCTTTTCCTTGCTCCAAACAGGTTATCAGGTGAGGCTTAGAGACAGCAATACCTGTTTTATTAAAAATAAATAACATAAATCTTGCTCATATTCTCCAATTACTACCCTACTAATGTGCTCAGTAAAGAGGATGTCATAGCATATTCTAGGAAATTAATCCCAAATTACTAATTTATAACAAATTTCTAAATATTTAGAAAATACTTTAAATTTTGTAAGTCTTTAATTTCACTATCCAGCACTATTGAATAAAAAATTGGTGGTGGCAATTAAATTTTAAGGTGTGGGCAACAACATTTTATGCCACCAAATTTCTGTAATTATCACTAAGCTAGAGTGAAGGATACCGATCAGCTCAGGAATGTGGAAAGTTCAGGTCAAGATGAAACGTACCAAAGAAAGTTTTTTCTACATGGACAAATATCAAAAAATTTCTTGAAAACAGGGATCTGACACTCACTTATAGAAAGCATAAACTACCACAAGTTATACAAAAAAAGAGAAATAAAACGTTTAGGGCATATTAGGAATTCTGTGTTGAAGTTATCCTCACCCAGGAAGGCCAGATTTCTGTAGTTCTCAAACATCACTTTCCTATATAAATTCCGTTGTGCAGTGTCCAGGCATTGCCATTCCTCTAGAGAGAATTCTATGGCCACATCCCTAAATGTCAGTGGTCCCTGAAAAAAATACACACACATACATATTTACTAAATAACCATGGGCAGAATTTTTATTTTGGCTCAAGATAAAGTAAAACAGTATAGAAAACTGATTCTGACTTACAGGAGTGACTGAAATGATCCAATAAAATGAATTTCAACATGGAAATTTCTCTACTGTATTCTTTGACTCAGATCAAAGAACAGCATAAGATCCATAACAGCAGTGTATATATGATACTTTTTTGAATGATAAAGTATAAAAGAACATGAATACAAACACGTAAATTTTTGAGCGCTATATTTACATTATGCAGAATGAGTTGTGTATATTTTTAAGATGGAAAAAATGTGCTGAGTTAGAAGGTACCTCTCAAATTTTAATGTGTACAGTAAACTGGGGATCTTATTATGCTGAATGTTTTTTAGAAGATCTGAAAGTTTGAATTTCTGAATTTCTAACAAGCTCACCAGTAATGCCAATGCTTTTGGCCCAAGAATATTTTGTCAAACATCCAGTAAGTAAAAGAGCCTGTGTTTTTCCCAGTTTTTCTGGCTGTAAACAAAGATGAGAGCCTTCATTTTCCAAAGACATATATGCAAATATAACCTAAGGAAAAAAGGCAGCTGCCAAATTAAATGTGATGGTTTATGCACATCAGCTGCATAAAGATACTTACTAATAAAGAGAAAAGTGATTAACTCTATAGGAAAAAAACCTGTCAGAGAGCTCTTTAACCAAGTCAGTCATTAACATCAACTGCACTAGGAACAAATTTTTATGATGTGCTGATGCACACAAAAGATCACGGCATCATTGCTGGAGTACTGCTCCCCAAAAGTAAAATATAATCTCAATTTAACCATAAAGAAACATCAATTTTATGCAAAGTTCAAAATACAGACATCTCCTATTTACTGTACTATTAAATAGTGATTTTAAGTAGTCCTTCAGCACCCTAGAGAGCAGGAATCTCCTAAAAAAATTTTTCAGAACTTTCTGGGTGATAAATGCAATTCTGTTTAAATAAGCATTTTCTTAATCTCTTTCTGCACAGAGCTAATGGAGAACACAGATAAATCCTCAACATTATATATTCTCCTTCTTTACTAAGGACCTCCGAATTTCCCCAATAGAAATCTTGACTATCCACACGTTCCATAATTAAACAGTACCAAGAAAATATTTTTATAATACTGCAGATTATAAATTCATAATGAGAATTTTGCATGGCATATAAGAATCCATGATGTAGAAAATGTAAACAAAGCTCTGGTATATAGGAAAAATATTTTTCAGAGACCCTTAACTATTATAATGAATTTTTAAAGTAATTGAAACTAACTCACTAGGGAGGAAAAGATCGAGTAGAGAAGTTTGCAAGTACTAAACGCATGGCATTCCAGGAGGAGGAGTGGACACAGCTCTTGATCTGAGACAGGTTTAAGTGAAAAAAAGAGCCAATTCTTCCTCTTTCTCTTCCTTTTTTGGAATTCCTTCTCAGATGAGATTCTCTGGACAAATTACACTTGCATCTTGAGAATATGCCTCTGAAGGTGTCAGCACCCCATTTACCTGGTAATACCACACCCACAGGCAGAAAACCAAGACCTGCAGAAAAGTCCACCCACTTCTGTCCCTTTTACAAGAGATTCAGGAACAATGAGATGCTCCATGAAGATAAAAATATAATTTTCACCAGGCACAGTGACTCACACCTGTAATCCCAGCACTTTGGGAGGCCAAGGCAGGTAGATCACCTGAGGTCGGGAGTTCAAGACCAGCCTGACCAACATAGAGAAACACAGTCTCTACTAAAAGAAATACAGAATTAGCCAGTGTGGTGGTGCATGCCTGTAATCCCAGCTACTCAGGGGGCTGAGGCAGGAGAATCGCTTGAACATGGGAGGCAGAGGTTGCAGTGAACCGAGATTGCACCATTGCACTTCAGCCTGTTAATTGTTAATTGGCAATAAGAGCAAAACCCATGTCAAAAAAAAAAAAAAAATTAAGTTTCTCCTTTCTTGTCCTCAGGTGCCCTCCCCTGGCACAGACACCAGTAATTTTTTCTACAATAATAGCAATATGAACCACATTGACCTGTCTCAACTAAACCTGAACAAAATAGGCCCTTTGACCAACCTTCAATGCAAAGGTAAGAACTTAACTCTTATGAACGTATCTTGAACCCCTCGTACTTGATTCTGTCCTCATTTTAGAGTCACATGAGGCCCTTACTTAGCACAATATGATGCTGCCACCAAGAACAATTAACAGAACCTGTGGAAAGAGCACAAGTAAGAGTTCTTGGCCACGTAATCCTAATTAGGGCTGGGCTGATAACCATTTAGCTAAGCATTGCCTCTCAAGCTTTAATGACCTTATAAATCACTTGATAATTTTGGTCCCACTCTATGTAATGTCACTCTGCAAGTTTGAAAAGGGTTCATGAATGGGTGTTTTAAATCAGTCCCCTGTCAATGCTGATGTTGCTCTTCCTGGGCCATTAGCATTAGCTGGAGAAAGCTGGCACAGCACAGAATCCCTTAAACTCAGCTCTCCTGTCACAACACAAACACAACCAATCTCCATCCTCAAGTATCATATTCTTTGCTGGTCCTTTAAAGTTTAGAGAAAAAACAGAAGATAGTAATGTTTGAATAAGTCTGCATTTGAAAAACGACATGTACACATGCACTAGTGTAACGTTGATTAAGCAGGTGCTACATCCTCAAGCGTTACAGAGCGTTGTGCTGGGAAAAATACATTATTTGATTTAATCCTGATAACACCCTGGAGTTGGTACAAGGTGTTCAATAAGTCTCAGGATAAAGAGCCCAGGATTTTTACTCTTCTGTTTCTCTGTCATTTATTATTTTTTTAATGTATAAAACAAAAGCTAAATATAGACAGATCAGAGGGATACAGAAGTTTAATGTAGTTCAGAAAAAGTTTTATTGTGTTTATATTTACTTTTTTGTGACTTATGGAGCAACTACTGAATCTGCAGTAACAGAAAACAAGTGGCTACATGGAATGTCTCAGCAAGTACTGGTTTTAATTAAAAAATTAAAAGCTAAGGCCCTAAAATAAATACTTAATTTTTCCCGTTTATCTGCTTCTGAGTTTCAGGGAATTAGGGGCACCAGCTCTAGAAAGGCTGCAGAACTCACCAGCCAAAACTAATTTCTTCTAATCAGTATCATCAGTTCGGTGAGGCAAGATCCACACTGGCGTCAGACCTAAATAAGGCCTCCAAAAAGGGGGACTCTTAACAGAACTGGGGCAGGGAGTGAACCCTATGTAGAATTCTGCTCTCTACGCCACTAGGGTATTTCCAGTTCTGATTTTTTTAGGTTTACCTAAGAGAAACTTAAATCACAGAATTTGTGTAGCTAATTTTTTTTAGTCACTGCCATGTCAATTTTCTAACATATACTAATAAGCAATTTAAATACATTCCTTAAGGTTCTCTAGGTAATGTTATCGCAGATAAATATGTATTAATAGTGTGATATTGTGCTGGCCTAGAGCCAGAACCAGAGCAAAACTATTTTATAAAATGCAAAACTGTTTTTAGATAAGTTGAAATGGCTGCCCCATTCTCCTCACAATAACTGCTAGCCTTGGCTACTGTAAATAAAACTGCTAGTTTGCTTTGCAAACTAGCCACTATGTAAAGCTGCTTACCTTTTCTTATCAGTAACTGCCAGAATTGCTAGCCTTTGCTTACCAGCAATTGCCAGACTAAGCAGCCCAAGCTAGTTCCATCCTGGCTCCTGTGACTTGTAATAAGTAACTAAGGTCTGTGATTTCCACCTTAACCAGATAATGTGTAAACAAATGTTTATCTTGACTTCTGTAAACCACTTAAGTAACAAACGGAATGACAAAAGTCCCCTGGCCCTTGGAATGTCCGGAGACCCCCACCCTCATCTCTGCCCAGGAGGTAATTTACAGAATCCACTAGCCCTTGAAATGTCCGAAACCTTTTCATCCCCATCCCCGCCCCTCACCCCCACTCCCAAGGTGGTTTTTCGGGTATAAAAAATCGTGGCACCCTCCTTTTGCCACCACAGGTTGGAGAGACGTGAGTCCTCTGTGGTCGCCGGCATAATAAATGACCCTGCAATCTGGCATACTTTTGTCTTGTGGTAACTTTTTACGCTCGGTCCAATACAACAATAGGAGGGTAAAAAAGAATACAAATAATAACAACTCTTCTGTTCATAAATATCCCTTCAGGTGATGGTATCAAAAGTCACAATATAAAGTGGCCAAAATAAAGGCCGAGTACTTTTGCACACATCTATACACTGTACCAACCATATCATGCTTCATTTATCCAATTGCCAGTCTAGACTAACAGTTCCTGCGTGGTAGGAACCCTGACTGCTCCAACTCTTTTCTCATGGCCATATAAAATAGAAGCAATTAGTTTATCTATTTGAGTCCCCAGACCCTTTCCTTTTTTTTCACCCAAGTACCAGGAAACTTGAACTCTCGTCTGGGTACAAACCAAAGACGTCTCTCATGTGAGGGGAGGAATAAATGCAAAATGACTCATTTCTCTTATACTGAGACAGAAGCAGAATTAACCACTCTTGTGAGCCTGACATCGTTCTGCTCTGGACAACCTCAAATGTCTCAAAGATGCCTCGATGATGGTGAGAGGGTTCCCAGTAACCCTGGGCTGATGACTCAGCATGATCCTATGTAAAAAATGAAACTGCCCTGGTGGAGCTCCAGAATTTGGATCATCTTGTCCTGATGAGTTAGTTCTTGGGTTAAGAGGAAGACAAGAATACTCTACTCCAGTATCACATGTTACAGGTATAGCTGTGGTCATAGATTTGGATACTCTGTGGACTTGATCTCTCACTCCTAAGATGCTTGTTTACACTTATGGATTCTCCCATGAGCTTCTATGTACACCTGGTGTCTCTCACATAACTGTAGGTCACTGAACAAGATCTGAAAAGCTCAAGAAGCCACAATCTCAAAAGGGAACTTTAAGATGTCTATGTTGACATCTCACAATGCAGAAAATGCCTCCTGTTGGTTTTCCATACATTCTCAATCCAAAGTCTGGCCCTGTCTTGTAAATCTCAGGCAGAGGCTAGACCTTACCTGCAGATTCTAGGTGGGATCAAACTAGCTCTGTATTCTTGGGTGTCACAGCAAGTAGGGTAAAACCAAAGGAGAGATTCCCTCATAGAGGCTACTCTAGCACATTCTAAATGATATGCCTACCAAAAAAAAAAAAAAAAAAAAAAAGATGTGCCAGGCACGGTGGCTCATGCCTGTAATCCCAGCACTTTGGGAGGCCGAAGCAGGCAGATCATCTGAAGTCTGGCGTTTGAGACCAGCCTGGCCAGCATGGTGAAACCCCATCACTACTTAAAAAATACAAAAATCAGCTGGGTGTGGTGGCAGGCACCTGTAATCCCAGCTACTTGGGAAACTGAGGCAGGACAATCACTTGAACCCGGGAGGCAGGGGTTGCAGTGAGTTGAGATCGCACCATTGCACTCCAGTCTGGGCAACAGAGTTAGACTCCCTCTCAAAAAAAAAAAAAAAAAAAAAAACTGATTACTAATTGGCTATACATTGTTAAGCTGTACGGTGTGGGTTGTAGTGTCCGGTGTGAAATTATTAGTTTAATTTATAGCTACTTGTGGCAACAGCAAGCAGTTTTAAGAGATAAATCAATAGCTAAAAGAAGCAAGAAAGACATAACTGTGATCTCATTTTAATGTCTCTTTGAGTCCTACAACTAAATGAACTTACACTTCTCAGAAGAAATGTTTTATTTTTTTTCCAGAATCTCAAGGCCTAGATTCAGAATCTGGGGCCGCAGATTTAGGTCCTGAGTAAAGGGAGTAGTAGGTGTTAAAGGCAGATTTATGGGCATTTTAGCAAGACAAAAGAGAAGGCAGACATTCTCATTTCTATTCAATGCATACATGTTACTCTAAGTTTGTGAGCCTCAAGGTCTCTGAATCAGTTTCAGGTCTGAAGGTACAAGAGTCACTAAAAGAGATAAAATGGTTAATTGCTGCCTGTGAAATTTGGTCTAACCTCTTTAAAAGTGACTGTACAGGACTACAGATATCAAACAGATAGAGACACAATTCTACCTTCATATTTAGAAGAAAGCATGCATTTTGCAGCACAATTGTGAGTTGACTGAAGCCTGAGAAAGAAAGTTCCATCTAGATTAAAGGTTGGTTGGTAACTTATATGTTTATGTCATGTCTGGTAATTCTAAATAGTTCTTGGGAAATATAATTAAAAGGCAAAATTTCTCCAGCCCTAGCGGAACTCCACAATGATAGAACAGAAATAAAACTGTTTTATTACACAATTAAACCAGAATGTGACATGCATCAAGGCCAATCTGCTTTGCAGCAAATTGCAAAAACAGAAAGATGGTCACCGTAACTAGCCCACAGGGAGAAAAGTTTACAGCCCCATGTCATGCATAGTTCACCCTAAATTCACCGGGTGATTGGGGAGGCCATCCGTATATGCTAATTTGTTATATATAATTACAAAATAAACTTTTAAGATCTTCAGGACAGAGAGTAGTTTTACAACATAAAACCAGGTGCCTGCTGAAGGTAGGCTCTCACTCTCCCACAGAAACATTTGAATAGGGCACTATCATTTTGGCTATTTACATTTTGAAGCAATAGCTCTCTACTCCCTGAGGACTCGGCTGTAGCACTTCTGCTTGCCCTCTCCTGCTGACTGGAGTCCTCTCTTGACCTCTACCCTCTGCCACTGAGGTACAGCCATAAATACAGGGTTAACAGCTGGCTGGTCACATCTCACATGAACCCCAATTGCCACAGCAGCACTCCAGAGCTGCAGGAGAGTCTGCAGGCCTCCTGGGTAGGACTGCACCTTCACAATAATGGGAAAGGGAACAATGTTTCAGGCGCAGTTTCTATTTATAATGGTGACATGGAAAACGTTCTGCTGGATTTCCACCATGAGTCTGGATAGAGACAGCTCCAAGAGTCCTCACTGTGACAACCTACCTCATTCACAGACACTGTAAAATGCTAAAATGGCTTCTGAAACAGACACTCCAAGCACTGGAGAGAAAAACAGCTCTCAGTCTCACCCAGATTATACTGAGAGAAAAAATACGCTAAATGTATCTTGAGAAAAAACTCAGATTAGACATAAGATTGATGAAGTCAGCCAGAAAATACTTCCCTGTAAAATATTTCTCTCAGGCCCAGGCACAGTGGCTCATGCCGGTAATCCCAGCACTTTAGGAGGACAAGGCGGGCGGATCATGAGCTCAGGAGTTCGAGACCACCCTGACCAACATGGTGAAACCCCGTCTCTACTAAAAATACAAAAATTAGCTGGGTATAATGGCATACGGCTGTAATCCCAGCTACTTGGGAGGCTGAGGCAGGAGAATCATTTGAACCCAATAAGTGGAAGTTGCAGGGAGCCAAGATCATGCCACTGCACTCCAGCCTGGGCTCACGCCTGCTGTAATCTTAGCACTTTTGGAGGCCGAGGCGGGTAGATCATCAAGTCAGGAGTTCAAGACCAGCCTGGCCAAGATTGTGAAACCCCATCTCTAGTAAAAATACAAAAATTAGCTGGGCGTGATGGCACACGCCTGTAGTCCCAGCTACTCGGGAGACTGAGTCAGGGGAGTCGCTTGAACTTGGGAGACGGAGGTTGCAGTGAGCCGAGATCACACCACAGCACTCCTGGGCAACAGAGTGAGACTCCGTATCAAAAAAAAAAAAAAAAAAAAAATCTCTAAATACCCAAAATACACAGCTACTGTCACCATGGGAAATATGACCATTATGAAGAAGGGAGCATATTCTCAGCAGAATTTATAAGGTTCCTTTATCTCTGCTGCTCTCTTCTCTTTTAGCCACTGAATGGGGGATCTCCATTGGAATATATCTGACTATATGCACCAGCACTTTTCTTTTCTGAGATGGAGTCTTGTTCTGTCAGTCTGGAGAGTGCAGTAGCATGATCTCAGCTCACTGCAACCTCCACCTTCCTTAAAAGGTTTTAAAGCAATTCTCCTGCCTCAGCCTCTAGAGTAGGTGGAATTACAGGCACCTGCCACCATACCTGGCTAATTTTTATTTTTAGTAGAGATGGGGTTTCCCTATTTTGGCCATTCTGGTCTGGAACTCCTGATCTCAAGTGATCCACCCACCTCGGCTTCTCAAAGGGCTGTGATTATAGGCATGAGCCATTGTGCCCAGTCACCACCAGCACTTTTTGATAAAAATTTAGAATCTGATTTTGTTTACATAGTGGAATATATCTGAGCGTGCAACACAGCTAAGAGGAGAGCTATTATATTTTTTTGGTGGCTACATCACTTGTGTTTATTTGTCCTTTTATAGCAGCATTCTAACTTACTGAAATGAAAGATATTTAAATCATGCTTACTTATAGTTATCCCTACTGGATAAAGTAATATGAATGTAAAACTAATATCTACTGTAACAATCTGGTAATGAATTTTACTTGGAGATTAGAGACAAGTATCTAAATATAAATAATTCTAATGTACTGGTCATAATGTATGTAGAATTTGAAAATGTTTTAACCATAATTCAGTTAAAACACTTCATATTTTAAAAGTAGGAATAACCATATTAAAATGACTAAGGGATTCATTCAAAGCAAATATTGTGGTCTTATATTATTGTAGAAAATACTTTCTAATTTATATGAATGTTGGCCGGGCATGGTGGCTCATGCCAGGAATCCCAACACCTTGGGAGGCTGAGGAGGATAGATCACCTGAGGTCTGCAGTTCGAGACCAGCCTAGCCCACATGGCAAAACCCTGTCTCTACTAAAAACACAAAAATTATCCAGCGCCTATAGTCCCAGCTACTTGGGAGGCTGAGGTAGGAGCATTGCTTGAACCTGGGAGGCGGAGTTGCAATGAGCTGAGATCCTACAACAGCACTCCAGCCTGGGCGACAACATAGCACTTCATCTCAAAAAAAAAAAAAAAAAAAAAAATGTGTGTGTGTGTATGTGAATGTAGGTTGTATACAAATACTGCACATAACAATGCTAATTGTTCTGAAGTAATAAACAGAAACCAAGGTCCAACTACAACTTGACTGTTCAGTTATATATTGAACCATTTATTTAGCTACATCTAGGGTAATATGATTTACATATATTTCAATAAAGCAGAGAAAAAATATACATATAATCCAAATGCTTTAAGAAAAGAGAGATGAGGATAACAGCCTCTCTTATGTTCAGGTAGGAGAATAAAGCCTTTTATTTTTATTTTCTCCTACAACAGCCAGGCCTTTAGACATACTCTTGAATCCTTGAACATCTGAATTTCAGCAGATACTGGATTGAGGCCATCTAAGGAGTAGCCTTGGGCACACTGTGTGCACTTGAAAGAATGTTTACAGGGAGGAAAAGCAGAATACAGGAAGATACTATTAAAAAAAAAAATCTATGGATGCACATGAATAAAGCAAGTTCTCAGAGGCCTATGAAGAGTCTTAACTTAGTTTCTGACACAATAATAGTGGGAGACTACAACATCCCACAGACACTGTTAGATTATTAGGGCAGAAAATTTGCAAAGATCTCAGGACCTAAACTCAACACTTGGCCAAACAGTCTTATAGAACTTTTTTTTTGTTTCACTCTTGTTACCCAGGTTGGAGTGCAATGGCGCAATCTCGGCTCACCGCAGCCTCCGCCTCCTGGGTTCAGGCAATTCTCCTGCCTCAACCTCCTGAGTAGCTGGGATTACAGGCACACGCCACCATGCCCAGCTAATGTTTTTGTATTTTTTAGTATTGACGGTGTTTCACCATGTTGACCAGGATGGTCTCGATCTCTTGACCTCGTGATCCACCTGCCTCGGCCTCCCAAAGTGCTGGGATTACAGGCTTGAGCCACCGCGCCCGGCCTTATAGAACTCTTAATCTAAAAGCAACAAAATATTTTGCTCAAAGCCATAGAAAGAAAAAAAAAAGCAACATAATATACATTATTCTCATTACCATGTGTCACATACTCTAAAATTGACCACACAATCAGAAATAAAACAATCCTCAGCAATTCCAAAATTACACCAACCACACACATAGACCACAGCTTGATAAAAATAAATTCAATGCAAAAAAACAAACCACAAACAAACAAAAAACACTTGAAATGATACAAGTGCATGGGCATTAAATCACCTAAGCCTGAATGACTTTTAAGTAAATAATGAAATTAAAGCAGAAGTCAAATTCATTGCAAAAAATGAGAACAAAGATACAATATACCAGAATCTCTGCAACATAGCTAAGGCAGTGTTATAGCACTAAATGGTCACATCAAAAAGTCAGAATGATCTCAATTTAAGCACCTCAGATCATAAATAAAAGAATGAGAGAAGCAAGAGCAAACCAACCCCTAAGCTAGCGGAAGACAAGAAATAACCAAAATTAGGTCTGAACTGAAAGAGATTTAGATAGAAAAAAATACAGGCCGGGCGCGGTGGCTCAAGCCTGTAATCCCAGCACTTTGGGAGGCCAAGGCGGGTGGATCACGAGGTCAAGAGATCGAGACCATCCTGGTCAACATGGTGAAACCCTGTCTCTACTAAAAATACAAAAAATTAGCTGGGCATGGTGGTGCGTGCCTGTAATCCCAACTACTCAGGAGGCTGAGGCAGGAGAATTGCCTGAACCCAGGAGGCGGAGGTTGCGGTGAGCCGAGATGGCGCCATTGCACTCCAGCCGGGGAAACATGAGTAAACCCCCGTCTAAAAAAAAAAAAAAAAAAAAAAACAAGAGACCAAAAAATCCAGGAGTTAAAACCTTTGTAAAAAGTAATAAGAAAAACACACCACTAGCTAAAATAATAAAGAAATAAGGGAAGGTCCAAATAAACACAATTAGAGGTAACAAAAAAAGATACTACTACTGACCCCACAGAAATACAAGTAACTATTTAAGTCTACTATGAACACTTCTATGCACTTGAACTAGAAAATCTATGATCACAAACTAGAAAACAGAAGTGTCACGATACAAAGTAAATGTACAAAAATCAGTAGCATCCCTCAACATCCACAACATTCAAGCCAAAGACCAAATTAAAAAAAAAAAAAAAAAACCCCCACAATAACCACAAGAATAATAAGATGTCAGCTGGGCACGGTGGCTCATGACTGTAATCCCAGCACTTTGGGAGGCCAATCATGAGGTCAGTAGTTCGAGATCAGCCTGACCAACAGAGTGAAACCCGGTCTCTACTAAAAATACAAAAATTAGCTGGGTGTGGTGCACACACATATAATCCCAGCTACTCAGGAGGCTGAGGCAGGACAATAACTTGAACCTGGGAGGTGGAGGTTGCAATGAGTCAAGATCATGCCACTACACTCCAGTCTAGGTGATAGAGCATGACTCCATCTCAGAAAAAAAAAAAAAAGGATAGTAAAATGTCTGGGAATACAGCTCATCAAGGTGGTGAAAGAGCTCTATGACAAGAATTATAAAATGCTTCTTAAAGAAGTCAGAGATGACACACAAGCCAATGGGCAGCCATTTTATGCTCACGGATAGAAAAGATCAACATCATTAAAATACTGCCAAATGAAATTTACAGAATTAATTTAATGCTATTTATTTTATTTTTTTGATACTGAGTCTCGTTCTGTTGCCCAGACAGGAGTGCAGTGGCCAAATCTCGGCTCACTGCAGCCTCTGCCTCCCGGGTTCAAGCAATTCTCCTGCCTCAGTCCCCTGAGTAGCTGGGACTATAGGTGTACGCCACCATGCCCAGCTTATTTTTGAATTTTCAGTAGAGATGGGGTTTTACCATGTCGGCCAGGCTGGTCTCAAACTCCTGACCTCATGTTCTGCCTGCCTCAGCCTCCCAAAGTGCTGGGACTACAGGCGTGAGCCAACACACCCAGCCAATTAATGCTATTTCTATCAAACTACCAAAAACATTCTTCACAGAACTTAAAAAAAAAAAAAAAAAAAAAGATTTTAAAATGTATATGAAACAAACAAACAAACAAAAAACCCTGAATATCCAAGGCAATCATAAGCAAAAAGAAAAAAACAGACGGCATTACATTACCCAACTTCAAACTGTACAGAGGTACAGTAACCAAAGCAGCATGATACTGGTGCAAACACAGACTCATAGAACAATGAAACAGAACAGAGAGCCCAGAAATAATGCCACACACTCACAACCATCTGATCTTCTACAAAGCTCACAAGAGCAATGAAGGAAGAATTCCCTATTTAATAAATGGTGCTGGAATAACTAGGTAGCACTATGTAGGAGATTGAAACTGGATGCCTTCCTTACACCATATTGAAAAAAATCAACTCCAGAAGTAAATACCTAAATGTAGAACATAAAATTGTAAATAAAACTTTGAAAGATAATTTTAAAAATACCTATGTCAATTGGATAAAGAAAATATTATTGACATAGGAACTGGCAAAGATTTTATGATGAAGATACCAGATTCAATTGCAACAAAAGCAAAACTCGATAAATGAGACCTAAAGAAACTAAAGAGCTTCTTCACAGCAAAGCAAACTGTCAATAGAGTAAACAAACAACCTACAAAATAAAAAGAAAATATTTGCAAACTATGCTTCTGACAAAAATCTACTATTCAGAATTTATAAGGAATTTTTTTTAATTTACCAAAAAAAAAAACTCATTTAGTAGGCAAAAAAATATGAATAGATGCTTTTCAAAAGAAGACATACTTGTGAAACAAGCATATGAAAACATGCTCACAACTAATCATTAGAGAAATGCAAAGAAAAATCACGGGATACTATCTCGTGATACCAATCAGATACTAATTCTGATACCAATAATAATGATACCAATCAGAATGCCTATTATTAAAAAGTCAAAAACTGGCCGGGCGCGGTGGCTCAAGCCTGTAATCCCAGCACTTTGGGAGGCCGAGGCAGGTGGATCACGAGGTCAAGAGATCGAGACCATCCTGGTCAACATGGTGAAACCCCGTCTCTACTAAAAATACAAAAAATTAGCTGGGCATGGTGGTGCGTGCCTGTAATCCCAGCTACTCAGGAGGCTGAGGCAGGAGAATTGCCTGAACCCAGGAGGCGGAGGTTGCGGTGAGCCGAGATCGCGCCATTGCACTCCAGCCTGGGTAACAGGAGTAAAACGCCGACTCAAAAAAAAAAAAAAAAAAAAAGTCAAAAACTAGGCTAGGCACGGTGGCTCAGGCCTAGGATAAAAAACGCTGTGGGGAAATTCCTGAGGGTGGTGTCTAGCCCTGGGAGGAGTGTGGACACATCAATTTCTAGGGGGTATGTTTGTGAGTGAGTGGAAATCCTGGGGTGGCAGCTGTGGAAAAAGAGGCTCTGTTATCAGAGCTAATTTCTTCTAAGTTTTCAGTCCACTCTCACAGTGGGAGGAGACCTGGAATCACAGGACAATGGGCAGTGTGACAGCCTGTGTACAGGAGATCAGAGCCTCCCATTGTTCAGACACCCAGAGTTCCATTCCAGGCCAGGCCTCTGTGATATCTGTCTTCTGGCCCCAAATCTGTAGATTGGTGAACACCAAGCAATTCTCCAACACCAACTAGTTGTCTAATATTTGAATTCTGACACCACCCAGCATCAGCACAGACGCTGATTCAGGGCTGAGCCCCACAACACTGTCCTCACTGCAGATGCCAGTCACAAACCCCAAAGGCTCATCTATGCTTCTAACTACTGTTTAGAAATTGGAAACTCTTATAAACTCCCTCCAATTATATAATATGATGGAGCTTCTCACAGAACTAAACAAAACACTGTAGTTATGTTGACTAGTTTATTATAAAAGATACACCCAGGAAAAGCAAAAGACCCAAAAAGTCAATGGAAGAAAGGTATAGGATGACAAAAAATTGAAGTGGGGAAAGATGAAGCACATGGATACTCCTGGTAAAAAGCTGTGATTAACAAAATTCTCCATCCTTTGGGTTCTCCAGGAACAGTTTATGGAAAGAAACCCCCTTCCCATTATGACTTAGATGGTGGGTGCTCTTTTCTTACTTGTCACAGCCGGAAAGAGACTCCGCACATTTTTTTCCTTATAAAAAATTAGCTGAATTTGCCTTCAATTTTCAAAATAAAATACTTTTAAAATCAAACTTTACTTAAGTTTCTCTCCTTCCCACAGGCTTCTGAATGTTGAGCTTCCTTCAGTTTGAGCCAAAACAGAACCCCATTTTATGCCCCTCCTAAGAACGTGTTGACTTCAGGGTAAAACATTTGCTAATCTAAAATCTAATTTTTTGACCCTCAATTTGCCATTCTCCACCCACTTTCTTTTCATCTTGTTTGCTTCTTCCTACGAAAGAAAGCCCTTGTCTGCCTAAACTTTGCAATCTTTATAAAGATTTATAGGCCGGGCGCGGTGGCTCAAGCCTGTAATCCCAGCACTTTGGGAGGCAGAGGTGGGTGGATCACGAGGTCAAAAGATCGAGACCATCCTGGTCAACATGGTGAAACCCCGTCTCTACTAAAAATACAAAAAATTAGCTGGGCATGGTGGTGCGTGCCTGTAATCCCAACTACTCAGGAGGCTGAGGCAGGAGAATTGCCTGAACCCAGGAGGCGGAGGTTGCGGTGAGCCGAGATCGCGCCATTGCACTCCAGCCTGGGTAACATGAGTGAAACTCCGTCTCAAAAAAAAAAAAAAAAAGATTTATAGTTGGTGCTTCTTCCTTTGGAATTCAAGTATTTTTTTTTACATACATCTGTGTTTTATTTTACAAGGTCTAGAAACTACCTCAAAACAGTAACAACTTCATCTTCAGTAAGACCCTGCCAATCCCCTTCCATCTTAACCTTAGCTGCATCTGCCTGTGGGTCCCCAGCTTGCCAGGGCTCTGTAGCTTCTCTCAGAATAAAGGCTTCTTCTACGGCTGGGGTGAGAAGCCTGGGACATCCACAGCAGAGGATCTCCAGAAAGAATTGAGCCTTTAACAGCCTCCTTTCGCAAGCTCAATTTATCAGCCTTAGCTTCGAGCCACTTGGCTCAAGCTTTAATTTTCACGTCTGAGCTATTTACTTGGCTTTTGAAACTAAGAGTTAGTAAATCCAGCAAAATAACTCAAACACAGTGTTCATAGAAGGGGAGGACTTTTTAAAAGATGCTTATATTTTACATCTCAATAAGAAAAGCAAAAGTATTCCTTTAAACAATAAATGTGCTGTTTTATTATTTCCATTAAAAATTATGAGGTAAACAGTCACATGGAAACACTTCTAGAAGGTACCAAGTTTCATCTCATAAAATTTAGCATGAAACTCAGAAATCAAGATAACAGGGTATAGACTAGAAATATTCACGGTCACAAATTTACCCTTCGAAAACAGGAACTAATGTTTTTATGAATCTTTGTAACTTCACCAATTATCTACCACATTTTCTTGTGGAAATATATTCTTTTCTTTTTTATCTTTCTTTTTTTTTGAGACAGAGTTTTGCTTTTTTGCTTAGGCCTGCTCCCCTACTCCCACCCTCCCGGGTTCAAGAGATTCCCTTGCCTCAGCCTCCCAAGTAGCTGGGATTATAGGCATGCGCCAACACCCCGGCTAATTTAAGTATTTTTAGTAGAGACAGGGTTTCGCCATGTTGGCCAGGCTGGCCTCGAACTCCTGACCTCAGGTGAATTGACCTGCCCCCATCGGTATCCTAAAGTGCTAGGATTACAGGCCTGAGCCACTGCACCTGGCCGGAAATGTATTTATTTTCTAAAGCCCAAACGGAAAAGAGATTTCCTCTATTTTCTAGCATTCTAAAAGTTAAAGCTAGGAATTCTGTTTGAAATTACCCAGCTAAGGCTGGGTGGTGGCTCACGCCTGTAATCCTAGCAGTTTGGGAGGCCAAGGTGGGTTGATCACCCGAAGTCAGGAGTTTGAGACCAGCCTGGCCAACATGGTGAAACCCCGTCTCTACTAAAAATACCAAAATTGGCTGAACATGGTGGTGCATGCCTGTAGTCTCAGCTACTCGGGAAGCTGAGGCAGGAGAATCTCTTGAACCTGGGAGGTAGAGGCTGCAGTGAGCCAGGATTGTGCCACTGCACTCCATCCTGGGCAACAGGGTGAGGCTTTGTCTCAAAAAAAAAAAAAAAAAAAATAGAAAAGAAAAGAAAAGAAAAGAAAAGAAATTACCTAGCCATAAAAAAACCACCCGTGACCATTACAAAACTCAGTCTGGAAAACAAAATAGTAAATGAGAAGTTCTAACAAATAGAATACACTTAGATATCGATTTTTTTGAAACTCACCTCTTTTATATCATTTGTAAATATTTTCTTACCTTTTAATTTCCATTACAAATTTTTCACTATTTGTCTTTCACTATTTTTTAATCATATTTTTCCCTATTTTTCTGCACCCCTTAGAGGATCCAAAGGGCAGAATTATTTGTATTTTTCCCTCAACACCAGCATCTGATTGACCAGAAATGTGTCCCCAAGAAATGGAAGCTTAATTGGGTGAAGACAATCTTAATGTCTCAAAGGATCAACTTTCCACTGGTTGAGTACATCAGGAGATTCCTCTCAGCCCAGGGCATCCACCTACTCCCTTGAGAGGCTACACTTCGTACCTCAGGCTGTCCTATGGAAGAAAATGACCCAGGAGCTGATACTCATTAGACATTCTAGCAGACATAGCCATGGTGGGTATCATGGTTTATTCCCAGACAGTACTGAAAGCCAAGACCAGGAAAAATCTGATGGATGGTTGAGGACACATCACCCTATAAAGCTTCCAAAGGGAAACCCTGACCCTCAAAAATTCTGATAAGATGTCTGTGCCACAGGGTGGGTGGCTCACGCCTGTAATCCCAGCACTCTGAGAGGCGGAGGCAGGCGTATCAAGAGGTCAGGATTTTGAGACCAGCCTGGCCAACATTGTGAAACCCCATCTCTACTAAAAACACGAAAGTGGCCGGACGCGGTGGCTCACGCCTGTAATCCCAGCACTTTGGGAGGCCGAGGCGGGTGGATCACGAGGTCAAGAGATCGAGACCATCCTGGTCAACATGGTGAAACCCCGTCTCTACTAAAAATACAAAACATTAGCTGGGCATGGTGGCGCGTGCCTGTAATCCCAGCTACTCAGGAGGCTGAGGCAGGAGAATTGCCTGAACCCAGGAGGCGGAGGTTGCAGTGAGCCGAGATTGCGCCATTGCACTCCAGCCTGGGTAACAAGAGCAAAACTCCCGACTCAAAAAAAAAAAAAAAAAAAAAACACGAAAGTTAGTAGGGTGTGGAGGTGGGCACCTGTAATCCCAGCTACTTGGGAGGCTGAGGCAAATAATTGCTTGAATCCGTGAGGCAGAGGTTGCAGTGAGCTGAGATCGTCCCACTGCCCTACAGCCTGGGCAACACAGCGAGACTCCGTCTCCAAAAAAAAAAAAAAAGATCTCTGTGCCTAGGGAATATAAAAGGAAAAGAGGCACAGGAATGCAGTGTCTGGGGATTAGTCTTTGCTTTTTTCTTACAGAAAATTCTTACAAACAGAAAACAAATCTTTTAAAAAGCACCATCCAATGATTTCTCAAAAAATTAATTACAGTATCAAAAATGTACAATAAAGGATAAATAACTAATAATGCGAATTAGGGAGAAGAAATTGACATTTGAAAATGTCAGAATGTGGAAATTTAGTATTTTACTGCAAGTCAGAGTTAGGCTGGAGGAATGCGGAATGGGGAGCAGTCTTGAGAGTCTGCTTGGGGACACAGGTGAAAAAATGCACAGGGGAAAATTAGTCCCCTGTGGAGTGTGAAAATAATTAAGTGGCAGGCAATTAGACTGAGGTGGCTCCAGTCCCTAGATTTCTCTTTTTAGAAAGAGCTAACTCGAATACACTGTTTTTTGTAAATTATTACACTGGGGGAAATAAAATTCACGCTTAACCAACCGTAAGCTGCCAAGCACCCTCTGACTACATAATCAGGAAATCTGCACCCTGATCTTACAAATTAAGAAGCTATGTAACTGCACCTAACGTATTAATTGAATTTGGTTTTATTCATCGCACACCTCTCTGAAGTCTTTCCTTCAAGCCCCTCCCATGGACCACAAACTACAAATCATAGCCGGGTGCTCTGTAATTTTTGAACCACACTTCTATTACATTTTTAAATATTTTTCCAGTGACTTCCATGAATTTTTAATAGAAAAAAGGAGGGACTGGGACCCCATGGACCAAAGCTCTTCCCATTCATGAACCCCGCACCCCGCGTCAGGATTCTCCCCGGACGACCCTCCCGTGGTCCCCGCACAGCCGGGGAGAGATGCGGCGCTGCGGGTGCAGAGCTGCCCGGAGAGGGCTCCAGGCCAGGGCAGAGTCGCTGCGCAGGGAGGAGACAGGACGCCCGGGGTCCGGCTGTCAGCCGCCATCTTATGTCCGAAGGGGACTGAGGGCCGGGCTCGCCGAGGAGAACTCGGGCCGCGGATTTTGGAGCCGACTGCGGGGAGGCCCGAGTCCCGCCAGTCACTTCCGACCAGTTCCAACCAGGCCCTCCCCCTCTCCCGGGATGTCGGACCCGGCAGGCTCACCATTTCTAGGCTTCAGGGGTTCCCGGCGTCTTAGCTGTGCATCTCCCAGTACCTGCGGGTAACCGGGCCACGGAGGCCGGGCCTCCAGGAGCAGAGGACGCAGCACTGAAGAGAAGAGCGGGCGCTCCGGCTGCAGCCGGAGACAAAGGCCCCGCCAAATCCGGAAGCCAGCCTGTCCGCTCCAGCCGCGTGCCTGATTGGACAGTTCCCAGAACAGCATCTCTGATTGGATGACGTTTAGGGCCCCACCCCCGAACGCCCTGAGTGACAGAAGGTGTGCTCAGCTGCCGGGCTGAAAGAAAGAAGAGTGTAATCCAAGCGGCAGCCTTCTCCGGCAGGACTTCCTCCCCGAGCTAAGCCAGCTCCACCCCAGAGGGTATTTGCATATAACCTTGTGTATAAGGTCGTGTGCTTTTATAAATAATATATTATATGGCTATTCACATATGAAAATAATGCAATAACAATTATTTAAAATGTTCCGATTTTATGAGCTCTCTGGCTTTTCTTCTTTTG
>NW_022437086.1:365153-402243 GCF_009761245.1 Sapajus apella | reverse complement strand
ATTTAAAATGTTCCGATTTTATGAGCTCTCTGGCTTTTCTTCTTTTGGGCAGGTAGCCTGACATTTTTTAAAAAGGCAGCCCTCTGAAACTGAATGTGAGCTACATGTGAATTCTGAATTTTCTAGTAGAAAAATGTTAAAAAGAAAATAAACAGGAGAAATTTATTGTGGAAATTTAACCCAA
Source organism: Sapajus apella (assembly GCF_009761245.1). Classification (NCBI taxonomy): domain Eukaryota; kingdom Metazoa; phylum Chordata; class Mammalia; order Primates; family Cebidae; genus Sapajus; species Sapajus apella. Next base: position 402,059 of record NW_022437086.1, on the reverse strand, counting down.
TATATCCAAATTATTATCATTTTAATATGTGAGCAATATGTAATTAGTAATGAAGTATACATATTTTTGGAAAAAGTATTTTGAAACTATGTATTTTGGCTTTCTAGCATATCGCAGTTCAGACCAGCCACATTCCAGGCACCCAGTAGCCACAAATGGCCAATAGCTGCCACATTGAAGTGCAGCTCTGACAGCAGATGAGAAGCCTGAACATCCCTTTTCTTCTCTTTTCTTTTTCTTTCCTTTCTCTTCTCCTCTCTTTTTTTTCTTTCTTTCTCTTCTTTTCTTTTGAGACAGTCTTGCTCTTATGCCCAGGCTGGAGTGCAGTGGTGCAATCTTGGCTCACTGCAACCTCCACCTTCCGGATCAGCAATTCTCCTGCCTCAGCCTCCCCAGTAGCTGGGATTACCAGCATGTGCCACCATGCCCAGCTTATTTTTGTGTTTTTAATAGAGACGAAATTTCGCCATGTTAGCCAGGCTGGACTCGAACTCCGACCTTAAGTGATCCTTCTGTACCTTTGCCTCCCAAAGTGCTGGAATTACAGGCATGCCACCACACCAATCGTGAATATCCTTTTTCTGCCATAAATGAGGGGAAAATATTTCCCTACCAACATCTCTTCAGTTCAGAGGGTAGAGAAGATAGTGGCCATAGAAAGAGCAGAGAGCAGCAGGAATAAACTAACAGCAGGGAGACCACCTTTTGCTCACCTTTCTTCAAGAGATCAGACAGTGAACAAAGGATGATGGGGCCACAGAAGAAGAAAGCTCTATGTCTACAGATCTGCCCCCAGTCTTTTTTTTGAGACAGTTTTACTCTGTTGCCCAGGCTAGAGTGCAATGGTGTAATCTCAGCTCACTGCAACCTTAATCCCAGATTGAAGTGATTCTAGTGCCTCAGCCTCCAGAGTAGCTGGGATTACAGGCACCTGCCACCATGCCCAACTAAACTTTTTTATTTTTATTTTTTTGAGATGGAGTCTCACTCTGTCGCCCAGGCTGGAGTGCAGTGGCATGATCTTAGCTCATTGCAACCTCCACCCTATGGGTTCAAGTGATTCTTCTGCCTCAGCCTCCCGAGTAGATGAGGATTAAAGGCGGCTGCCACTGCGCCCGGCTAATTTTTCTTTTTTAAGTAAAGACAGGGTTTCACCATCTTGGCCAGGCTGGTGTTGAACTCCTGACCTTGCGATCCACCCGCCCTGCCTCCCAAAGTGCTGGGATCACAGGTGTGAGCCACTGCACCTGGCCTAAGTTTTGAATATTTGGTAGAGATGGCATTTCACCATGTTGGCCAAGCTGGTCTCAAACTCCTGACTTCAGGTGATCCAACCACCTCGGCCTCCCAAAGTGCTGGAATTACAGGAGTGAGCCACCACACATGCTCATGTCCCCAGTCTTTACCGTCAATGTTTAAATGTGGAGAAAACAGATTAAAGGCAAGCTTATTTTGCTATTTGCCCTTTGCCCTAATTGTCAAGCTGTGGTTATCTGTTTTCTCCTTTGGTTTGGGGAACTGTGTGAGTGTAAGCCCAATCACTTGCAGACATGTCTACATGTATTTCTGCATTACTCAATATTCTCTTACAAGACATCCAACTTTGAATAAAGAGAAAAACCAGTATCTTTCTGGGGCCCACTGTTAGAAGGTAATTAGTAATCAACTGGTCATTAAATTTTGGCATCCTATCTGCACTGCGTGCATGTATTATTTACCTATTGCAGCATAACAAACCATCCAGAACTTCTTAGGTCATAATTGAGGTGATCACCAATTTAGGCTGGGCTCAGCGGGCCATTCTGTTTTCAGCTGACTCCTTTAGGCATGTATCATCAGCTGCTAGTTGACTACACAGCTGTGCTCCCTGAGGTGCGCTTCTGCTTCTGATTTTGAACTTCTGACCTCACGTGATCTGCCCAAAGTGCTGGGATTACAGGTGTGAACCACCATGCCAAGTCGACTTTTTATTGTTGGCAATTTTTTTATTACTGTTTCAATCTTACTACTTGTTATTGGTCTGTGCAGTTTCTATTTCTTCCTGGATTAATCTAGGAGAGTTGTATATTTACAGGAATTTATCCATCTTCTAGGTTTTTTAGTTTGTGCATGTAAAGGTGTTCTTAGTAGCCTTGAGTGGTCATTTGTATTACTGTGGTATTGGTTATAATAGCTCTCATTTTGTTTCTAATTGAGTCTATTTGGATCTTCTCTTAGGTAATCTCACTAATGATCTATCAATGTTTGTTATCTTTTTGAAGTACCCGCTTTTTGTTTTATTTATCTTTGAAATTTTAAAATTTCAATTCTTCTGTAATAATTGTTGTTTCTTTTTTTCTGGCAGGTTTGGGTTTGATTTGTTCTTGTTTCTCTAGTTCCATGAGGCGTGAGCTTAGATTTTCTATTTGTGCCCTCTCAGAATTTTTGATGTAGGCACTTAATGCTATGAACTTTGCTCTTAGCACCACTTTTGCTGTATCCCAGGGGTTTTGACTGGTTTTGTCACTACTGTTTTTCAGTTCAAAGAATTTTTAAATCTCCATCTTGATTTCACTGTCAACCGAATTAATAATCGTTCAGGAGCAAGTTTTTGTATTTTCATGTATTTGCATGGTTTTGAAGCTTCCTTTTGGAGCTGATTTCCGATTTCATTCCACTATGTTCTGAGAAGGGAGCTGATATAATTTTGATTTTTTTTTTTTTTTTTTTTTTTTGACGGAGATTGGCTTTCACTCTTGTTACCCAGGCTGGAGTGCAATGGCGCGATCTCGGCTCACCGCAACCTCCACCTCCTGGGTTCAGGCAATTCTCCTGCCTCAGCCTCCTGAGTAGCTGGGATTACAGGCACGCGCCACCATGCCCAGCTAATGTTTTGTAGTTTTAGTAGAGACGGGGTTTCACCATTTTGACCAGGATGGTCTCGATCTCTTGACCTCGTGATCCACCCACCTCGGCCTCCCAAAGTACTGGGATTACAGGCGTGAGCCACCGCACCCGGCCAGTTAATTTTGATTTTCTTAAATTTGCGTGACTTGTCTTGTGGCCCATCATATGGTCTATCCTGAAGTATGTTCCATGTGCTGATAAATATAATGTATATTCTGAAATTGTTGGGTAGAATGTTAGGTAAATATGTGTTAAGTCCATTTTTTCCAGGGTGCAGTTAAGACCATTATTTTTTTTCTGTCTCGATGACCGGTCTAGTGCTGTCAGTAGAGTATTAAATTTCCCCACTCTTTTTCTGTTTTGTTTTGAAATAGAGTGTTGCCCTGTTGTCTGAGCTGGAGTAAAATGGCACGGCCTCCCAAAGTGCTGGGATTATAGGTATGAGCCATGGCGCCCAGCCTACCCTCCTTAACAAAGACATAGGCCAGGCATGGTGGCTCATGCCTGTAATCCCAGTACTTTGGGAGGCCGAGGCGGCTGGATCATGAGGTCAGGAGTTCAAGACCAGCCTGGTGAACATGATGATACCCCATCTCTACTAAAGATACAAAAAATTAGCCAGGCATGGTGGTAGACACATGTAATTGCAGCTGCTTGGGAGGCTGAGACAGAAGAATCACTTGAACTGAGGAATTGGAGGTTGCAGTTAGCCAAGATAGCGCCATTGCACTCCAGCCTGGGAATAAATTATATTACCTTTTATATAAAGGGTAAAAAAAAAGCAGATAAAATGCTAATAATAAATTTTGCATGCAATAAACTTAAACATGAGGCAAATATTTTCACAGAAGTAAGGTAAACAAAAATAACCTAATTTACTATTTGTATAATATGAATTCAAGCATGTTATTTCAGAACTTTTAAATCTAAAATTACAGGCAAATTTAGCATATTATGAGTTACATAGTGAACACATATAGCATATAATCTTGATAATATTTATGTTAAAGAAGACATAATTTTAAAATACATTTACTATAAAATAGGTAACAATTAAAATGCATTATATGCTGGGTAATGTTCTAAGTTCCTCTTTGACATTAGTTTCTTTATGAATTCCATTATAAGTAGATATAAAAAATATTCTGCACTAGGTTCATTAAACATATGGAATTTAAATTTTCAAGCCTAGTGTCTTATAAAACAAATTTGTTAAATTAGAATTAATAATTAAATATTCATCGTTTTTTTTTTGAGTCTTGCTCTGTCGCCCAGGTTGGAGTGCAGTGGCACAATCTCAGCTCACTGCAACCTCTGCCTCCCGGGTTCAAGAGATTCTCCTGCCTCAGTCTCCCAAGCAGCTGGGACTACAGGCACATCTCACAACGCCCAGCTAATTTTTGTATTTTTAGTAGAGATGGGGTTTCACCATATTTGCCAGGTTGGTCTTAAACACCTGACCTTGTAATCCACCCACCTTAGCCTTCTAAAGTATTTGGATTACAGGCATGAGCCACCATGCCCAGCCAATGATTAAATATTCTTACATTTAGTAAGATGTTTTGTGCTGTGATGAAGTGTCAAAGCCTGATTTTCTTTTCCTCTTCTTTTTTTTTTTGTATTTTTAGTGGAGATGGGGTTTCACTATGTTGTCCAGGCTGGTCTCAAACTCCCAACCTCAAATGATCTGCCTGCCTTGGCCACCCAAAGTGCTGGGATTACAGGCATGAGCCACCACACCTGACACAAAGTCTAATTTTCTTTAAGATCCCATATGAAAACTGTATAAATGTGGAAATTATAAAGACAAAAACATATGGTATCTGCCCCAAGTGTTTCTGGAATTACTGAGTGAAATCTCAATGTCTTCATGACATCCCAAGCAATTTTGACATAAGACACAAACAGAACTTTAAAAATAGCATACAGGTCTCAGAAAATATGCACAGATTGCCACATACCTCCACAAGTAATGGAAGAGTGGTCAGATCATGCAGGCCCTCCCAGGACAAGAAAAGCACTTTGGCTCTAACTGTGAATGCACTGGAAAATCACTGGAGGGACAGGAGAAACCTTTAAAGATTTAAGAACATTATAAGCATAGGCAGAAAATTTTTCTCTGTGGCCACAAGAGAAATAAAGCTCAAATTCTCAAGAACCAATTCCAGGACAAACACAGTGGCTCATGCCTGTAATCAAAGAACTTTGTGAGGCCAAGGCAGAAAAACTGCTTGAGTTTGAGATCAGCCTGGGCGACTTGGTGAGCCCTCATTTCTACTAAAAAATAAACAAAATTAGCAAGGCATGATGGCACGTGCTTGTAATCACAGCTGCTTGGCTAAGATGGGAGAATGGCAATATCCTGTTTGAAAAAGAATTAATTCCTTGCAGCACAGCTTCTCAAACCACATTTAAATATTTGCTTTTTGGCCGGGTGTGGTGGCTCATGCCTGTATTCCCAGCACTTTGGGAGACTGAGGTGGGAGGATTTTTTGAGGTCAGGAGTTTGAGACAAGCCTGGCCAACATATTGAAAGCCTATCTCTACTAAAAAATAGAAAAATTAGCCATGTGGTAGTAGCGTGCACCTGTAATCCCAGCTACTCAGGAGGCTGAGGCAAGAGAATTGCTTGAACTTGGCAGGCAGAAGCTGCAGTGAGCCAAGATTGTGCCACTGCACTCCAGCCTTGGCAACAGAACAAGACTCCATCTCAAAGAAAAGTGCAAATTTGTTGCCTCGATAAAAATTGCTTAGAGCAACGAAGCAGGTAACTGCAACACTGATAGGCTAAATGGGCAAAATAAAAAGTATTTAAAACCCAGCAATTGGGAGGCCGAGGCGGGTGGATCACGAGGTCAGGAGATCGAGACCATCCTGGTCAATATGGTGAAACCCCGTCTCTACTAAAAATACAAAAAAAAAATTAGCTGGGCATGGTGGTGCGTGCCTGTAATCCCAGCTACTCAGGAGGCTGAGGCAGGAGAATTGCCTGAACCCAGGAGGCAGAGGTTGCGGTGAGCCGAGATCGCGCCATTGCACTGCAGCCTGGGTAACAAGAGTGAAACTCCGTCTCAAAAAAAAAAAAAAACCCAGCAAATAGATATGCTTCTATCTTTGTGTCTTTATGTGTATATGTGTCATGTGTACGGACAATCATTGGCAAATTAAGCTAGTTTAAAAATTGTTGGTAAAAAGAAGGGCCTCACAATAATCAGATAAATATAATTCAATACCTGAGCAAACTTTTGGTTTTGAGCCTCTGGACGCAGGTGTCAGGATGGGCGGCCATGTTGGGGCCTGGCAGTAAGTTCTCAGTGTCTAGACCGGCAGCTTCCACACACAATTAGGCCCAATATGGCATCTTCTTCTCTGTCTCAGCTTTGCCTGCTGGCTCTTCTTTAAGGGGTTGGGTCCTTCTTCTGCCCTGTGCTCTATACCTGGTATGTAAATTCAGGACTCAGTCAGGTCCTTACTATCTCAGCTATCTTATGTGCCACATGCCTACTTAAGACCCAGCATGCCAGGCGCAGTGGCTCATACCCGTAATCCCAGCACTTTGGGAGGCTGAGGCAGGTGGATCACCTGTGGTTGAGAGTTTGAGACCAGCCTGACCAACCATGTATGTTTAGTAGACATGGGAGAAACCCCATGTCTACTGAACATACAAAATTAGCTGGGCGTGGTGACACATGCCTGTAATGCCAGCTACTCGGGAGGCTGAGGCAGGAGAATCACTTGAACCTGGGAGGCAGAGGTTGCGGTGAGTCGAGATCACGCCACTGCACTCCAGCCTGGGCAACAAGAGTGAAACCCCATCTCAAACAAAAGAAAGAAAGAAGCAGGTTGGTGGCACAAACTCTGTGACGCAGCTGAAGAACTGTGAGCTCCCAAAGTGTAAGAGGGTGAAAGTCTACCTCTGAATAAACATCCCCACTAGGGAGCCTGAAAATCCAGATAACAGGAGAAAAATTTAATCTTACCTAGAGCTAAAATGAATTTAGGGAGCTGAGCAAAATATAAAATTAGAAGAAGCAAGGGGAATAGCCCTGTAGTCCCTTTTGGTCTCCAGCTCAAAATCAAGAGAGCCATCCCTGACTTTATCTCACAAGGGTTTTGGGGGAAGGCAACCAGCAAAGTTAAGGAGGGGCCACAAGGGTAAAAAAGCTTCCAGCAGAACTTGGCAGTAATTCTGAGAGTATGAATTTTCCTGAACAGCGTCTGGGGGAGTGAATAGGAAGTGCAGATACAGGCACAGCCGCTCTGCAGCAAATAGTGTGGGCAGGTGGGGATGGGTGAGGCCTAAACACCTGGCTGGCTTTCTCAGTGGTGAGGCAGGTAGCCTGGGGCAAGGTCTCAGCTCTGCATGCGGGCCGCCCCTCCATGCTGTTGGCACAGCAGGGCGGGAGTGAGACTGGCCTTGCTGCTACGTGGAAGTTGGGTGAGGTCTGTCCCTGTCAGCTTTCCCTCACTTCTCTGGTGCCCTGTATGAAGCAGCAGAGGCAGCCATAATCCACCTTCGAACCTAACTCCGTTGGTCTGAGAACCACCCGTCACCCACCACAGTGGAAACAAGCTCTGCCCAGTGAGAGTCTGAGTTCAGAACCGCCCAATCCTGCCCCTACCTGATGTTTTCTTCTACCTTTCCTGGTAGCTGAAGGCAAAAGACATTAACTCTTGAGAGGCCTGTGGCCCTGTCCATCACCTGAGAAATACTTGGCTGGGTGCAGTGGCTCATGCCTATAATCCTAGCACTTTGGGAGGCAGAGGTGTGCTGATCACCTGAGGTCAGGAGTTCAAGACCAGCCTGACCAACATGGTAAAACCCCATCTCTACTAAAAATACAAAAGTTAGCTGGGCATGGTGGTGGGTGCCTATAATCCTAGGTACTCAGAAGGCTGAGGCAGGAGAATCGTTTGAACCCAGGAGATGGAGGTTGTGGTGAGCCAAGATTGTACCACTGCACTCCAGACTGGGTGACAGAGCAAGACTCTGTGTCCAAAAAAAAAACTTATCCTGGCCAGTGTAGGGCAAGCCTATTTCCTGCCACCTCTCCCGCTCCCCCATCCACTTACTACTGCAACTGGTGCTCTCTTGAAAGCACCATCTCTGGGCTGAAGACCAGCTGACACAAGCCATCACAGCGACTCATAACAGAACAACCTTGCTTCAAAGAAAGAAAAAACAACAGCTAGGTCCACCACCTGTGACATCCATGCTAAGCAGGAGTCCTGAGTCTGTTTATATGACAACTTTACCATTGTGCTTAACCAGCATTTGAGTAAACCAGTGCACGAAACAAAACTCCAACCAAGGTCTCTCACAGAGTCCACTTCACCCCCCTGCCACCATCACCAAAGCAGGTGCTGGTATACACGGCTGGGAGGCCTGAAGACAGGTCACATCACAGAGCTCTTTGCAGACATTCCTCCACACCAGCCTCGTGCTGTGGAGCCCCACTGGGTCGCTGGACCCAGAGGACAATAACAATCACCGTAGTCTTCCCGACAGAAAGTCCCATCCCTAGTGGAAGTGGGAGAGCACCACATCCAGAAATCATCCTATGGGACAAAAGAATCCAAACAACAGCTTTTGAGTTGGTGTGAGCCACTGCATCCAACCAGGAGTAGCTATTCTTATAGCAGACCAAACAGATTTTAAAGCCACAATAGTTTAAAAAGACAAAATGTGCAATGATAAACGGACTAGTTCAACAGGAAAATATCACAATACTAAGTACATATGCAGCTAACACCAAAGCTCTCAAATTTATAAAACAATTTCTACTAGACCAAAGAAAGGAAGTAGACAGCAACACAATAAGAGTGGGGACTTTAAGGCCAGATGCAGTGGCTCACACCCGTAATCCCAGCACTTTGGGAGGCTGAGGCGGGTGGATCACCTGAGGTCAGGAGTTCAAGACCAGCCTGGACAACATAGTGAAACCCTATCTCTACTGAAAATACAAAACTTAGCAGGGTGTGGTGGCACGCACCTGTAACCCCAGCTACTCAAGATGCTGAGGCAGGAGAATCGCTTGAACCCAGGAGGTGGAGGTTGAAGTGAGCTGAGATGACACCACTGCACTTCAGCCTGGGCTAGAGTGCCTCAAAAAATAATATAAATTAAAAGTCACTCTTGCTCACTTTTGGTTTACATTCCCATAGCATATCTTTTTCCACTTCTTTACCTTAAGTTTATTTGAGTCCTTGTGTGTTAGCTGAGTCTCTTGAAGACAGCAGATACTCGGTGGGTAGATTTTTATTTATTCTGCCATTCTGCATCTTTGAAGTGGTACATTTAGGTCATTTACATTCAAGGTTAGTGTTAAGGTTTGAGATAGTGCTGTATTCATCATGTTAGCTGTTGCCTGAATATCTTGTGTGCGTGTGTGTGTGTGTCTGTGTGTATGTGTTACTGTTTTATAGGCTTTGTGAGATTTATGCATTAAGGTGCTTCTATTTTGGTATATTTCAAGGTTTTGTTTCAAGACTTAAAACTTTTAGCATTTTTTTGTGGTGCTGGCTTAATAGTAGTGAATTTTCTCATCATTTGTTTGTCTGAAAAAGATGTTAACTTTCCTTTGTTTATAAGGCTTAGTCTCACTGGATACAAAACTGGCTAATTTTTTTATTTTTTATATATTTTTAAAGACTCAGTCCTTTGTTTTTGTTCTCCAGGCTGGAGAACAATGGTGCTCTCTCAGCTCACTGCACCCTCTGCCTCCCAGGTTCAAGCCATTCTGCCTCAGCCTCCCAAGTAGATGGGATTACAAGCTCCTGCCACCATGCTCAGCTAATTTTTGTATTTTTAGCAGAGACAGCGTTTCACCATGTTGGTCAAGCTGGTCTCGAACTCCTGACCTCAAGTGATCCACTCACTTCGGCCTCCCAAAGTGCTGGGATTACAGGCATGAGCCACCGTGCTTGGCCGCCCTCTGCTCTTTCTGACATTTTCTCCCAGAGGACAACCTGAGGTTGAAGGGTCGCCTCTCCAGGGAGCAGGTGGATGCCCTGGGACTGAGAGGAATCTCCTAGTGTACTCTTCCTTTGAAAGGCAAACCAAACCTCTGCCTCCTGGGTTCAAGCAGTTTTCCTGCCTCAGGCTCCCAAGTAGCTGGGGTTATAGGCACCCACCATGCTCAGCTAATTTGTATGTTTTTAGTGGAGACCGGATTTCACTATGTTGGCCAGGCTGCTCTCGAACTCCTAACCCACAGGTAATCTGCCCATCTGGGCCTTCAAAAGTGCTGGGATTACGGGCATGAGCCACAATGCCTGGCTTTTTTTAGATACTAAGATTGTCTTCACCCAACCCAGCTATTTCTTGGAGATACATTGCTGGTCAGCCAATCAGATGCTGCTATTGAGGGTAAAGCACAGAAATAATTTCTGCCCCCTGCATTCTCTAAGATGTCTGAAAGAAAAAAATAGTATCCCCAAAGACAAAAAACCTGAACCTGACCCCAGTGAGATGGTGCAAGAACTTGCAAGTAAAAAGGACCTGGGGCATTCACTGAGGCATAGGGCAGTGTCTTCCGAGGGGGGTCATTGAGAACTTAAGCAGGCTGGGGTGGGAGAACCTTTCAAGTGATTAGATCGCCTGATTTGACTCGGGAGTCAGACACGTTTGTTTTCTAATCACCACTGCCACTCTTTAGGTTTGTGACCTTTAAAAGATTTCTTCACTTATTTTGACTTCAGCTTTTTAACTGTAACTTGCATTTTATTAGTAGGACTTAAAAGGTAAGAAAATGTTTGGCTGGGTGCAGTGGCTCACACCTGTAATCCCAGCACTCTGGGAGACTGAGACGGGCAGATCCAAAGATCAAGAGATTGAGACCATCCTGGCCAACATGGTGAAACCTCTTTTCTACTAAAAATACAAAAATAAGCTGGACGTGGTGGCACATGGCTATAGTCCCAGCTACTCGGGAGGCAGAGGCAGGAGAATCACTTAAACCTGGGAGGCAGATGTTGTAGTGAGCCAAGATCATGCCACTGCACTCCAGCCTGGTGACAGAGTGAGACTCTGTTTCAAAAAAAAAAAAAAAGGGTATAAAAGAGGTGGGTTTCAGAGTAAATTAATATCTAATTACATATTTCATTTGTTAACAATTCTCATTTACCTTGTTCTTGCCCAGACTGAGTTTTGGAATTTTCTCAGGGATATGTGTCTTTTTTTAATGGCTGGGTGATTACAAACAAAATTCCAAGACTTAGCTTTTAGAATGTCACCAAGGAAAAGAATAGAAAAAAATCTCTCTTTCATTTTGGCTGTAGAAAATAAATAATTTCCACAAGAAAATGTGTTAGGTAGGCTAGGTGCAGTGGCTCACGCCTATAATCCCAGCACTTTGGGAGGCCAAGGCAGGCAGATCACGAGGTCAGGAGTTCGAGTTCAGCCTGGCCAACATGGCGAAACCTCTACCTGTGGTGGCTGGTGCCTCCTGGATTCAAACTTCTGCCTCCGGGGTTCAAGCAATACTCTTGCCTCAGCCTCTCGAACAACTGGGATTACAGGCGTGCACCACCCCACCAGCTACTTTTGTATTTTTAGTACAGACAGGGTTTCACCATGTTGGCCAGGCTGGTCTTGAACTCCTGACCTTCAGTGAGCCGACCACCTTGGCCTCCCAAAGTGCTGGGATTACAAGTTTGAGCCACCTGTAATTTTTTTTTTATTTTTGGTTCAGGGGTACACAGGCAGAATTGTTATATAGGTAAAATTGTGTCACAGGGGTTCAGTGTGCAGATTATTTCGTCACTGAGATACTAAGCATAGCACCAAACAGGTATTGATTTGATGCTTTTTGGCCTTTCACCCTCTACCGTCTACTAGGCTTGTGTCTGTTCCTCTCTCTGTGTCCGTGTGTTCTTATTGTTTAGCTCTTATGAATAAGAAAATGCATTTGTTTTCTGTGTCTACATTAGTTTTCTAAAGATAATGGCCTCCACCTCTATCCTTGTTGCTGCAAAGAAAATAATCTTGGTCTTTTTTATGGCTACACAGTATTCCACGATGTTTATGAACATATATATTTTTTTCTTTTTTTGGGCGGGGGGGACAGAGTTTTGCTCTTGTTGCCCAGGCTGGATTGCAATGGCGTGATCTCAGCCCACCACAACCTCCACCTCCTGGGTTCAAGCAATTCTCCTGCCTCAGCCTTTCAAGTAGCTGAGACTACAGGCATATGCCACCATGCCTGGCTAATTGTGTATTTTTAGTAGAGACGGGGTTTCTTCATCTTGGTCAGGCTGGTCTCGAACTCCCGACCTCAGGTGATCCACCCACTTCGGCCTCCCAAAGTGCTGGGATTACAGGTGTGAGCCACCGTGCCCGGCCTACTTTTCTTTTCTCTTAGTCCTACACACAGAAGACAGTGTAACATATCTCTGTGTCTTTCATGTAAGTAATTTTACTTTTCTGCTGGGGCCATGCCCTGTGACATATTACTGGACCCAGAAACTAGGTGATTTGACTCTCCCCTCCTGCTTAGGCTCTGGCAAAAGAAAAATTATGGTGTATCGCTGGGCTAGTACCTAGGTAATGTGACATTTTTCTATTGCCTGAGCCCTGCATATTCTGGGTATTCTGACATACTGTTGGGCCCAACATGCAGGAAATGGGAGAGCACTACCTGGGGCCTTGTGATGCATCTTGTCATCCATCACCTAGGAGATGTGTCTCTCCTCTTCTGCCTGCCCCTGGCCCACACAGGAGATTGTTTCATGTCACCGGGCCTAGCAGCCAGGTGCTGATGTGTCTCTCCTGCCTAGGCTGGCTGACAGAAAGCAGTGTGATATCTTTCTGGGCCTAGCAAACAGGTGATGTGCCTCTCCTGCCTAGTCCATGGCCTCCAGGAAGATTATGACATATTTCTGGCTCCAAAAAGCGGTGATATGACTACTTAACAGTCCTGTCCACCAGTGTAATTGTCACATGTATCTTGGCCCAGCTCACAGATGGCATAAGTCTTACACCTTGAACCAGCCAATAGCAGAGATCCTGAGTCTCTTAGCAAGGCTTAGGCGAACGGGTGAGTTCATGGCCCTTCTCTTTATAAAGGTTATAAATGCCACTCTCTTGTATGTGGCGTAAAGGTCTTGAGTGGTACAGAGAGTATCATTACAGAGCCTAGCACACAGGTAAGGTTGTGTTTTTCATATACACACCCCAACAACCGTTAGTATTGTCATCCTCTCACGTGGATGGAGCTTACTGATCAGGTTCTTTTTTTTTTTTTTTTGAGATGAAGTCTTGCTCTGTCACCCAGGCTGGAGTGCAGTGGTATGATCTTGGCTCACTGCAACCTTCACCTCCTGGATTCAAGCAATTCTCTGCCTCAGTCTCCCGAGTAGCTGGGATTACAGGCAACTACCACCATGCCTACCTAACTTTTGTACTTTTAGAAGAGGTGGGGTTTGACCATGTTGGCCAAGTTGATCTTGAACTCCTGACCTTGTGATCCACCCACCTTGGCCTCCCAAAGTGCTGTGATTACAGGTGTGAGCCACCAAACCCATCCCAACGATGTTCTTAATCTCACAGGTAAACGCAGTTTACAGATGAAATTGTGACTGTCATATGTGACCATTCAGCCAGAGTTGAAATGGTGAAATATTTCTAAACCCAGCTCACAGGCAGGTAAGGAATCTTCTGTCTGGGCTCAGCCAATTGGAGACATGTTGACTCTCACACCTGGGCTTAGGGCCACAAGTACAATCAAGGGTCCATCCCAGCATAAAGGTCTCAGACAAGATTGCAACTCCCATGCATACAGTGCAAAGCCCTCAAGTAGGACAGAGAATGTTCTAGTTGACCTCAGGACACAGGTGAGATTGTGACGCTCATGTGCACACCCAGCCGACAGTCATGTTGTCATTCTCTCACGTGAACACAACCTATTGTTGAGATTCTGAATCCCACAATCAGAACAAGTGCCAAAAGTTGAACGATTGACCCTCATCGTTTAATTCGGTCCACAGGTGGGTTAGTGATTCTCAGACCAAGATTCAGTACACCTGAAAGACTGTACCTCACTAAGAAAACCACCTGCCAGAGGAATTGATGCTCTCGTTTATGGGTTTAGTCGACTGTTGAGATGGTGAATCGTGTACTTAGGCCCAACATGAAGGAGGTGTTGATTCTCATACCTGGAACTTGGCCATGTGCAGGATTGTTAATCTCACTGAGGAACATTCCTGCAGCTGTGATTGTGACACACACCCAGCACCTGAGTGATTTGATTCTTTTGCCTGAGCTCAGCCTGCAGATTGGATTGCGAAGCATTGCTGAACCCAGGACCTAACTAATGTAAATCTATTCTCCTGCCTTGGCTCTGCCCACAGGGGCCCTGTGGCATATTGTTGCAGCCAGCACCCAGGTTATGTGGCTCTCCTGCCTGTGCCCTGCCCACATGGGCTGTTGTGACATATTGCTAGTCCATACCCCAGTGACGACACCCTCTTGCCTAGGCCCTGCTTACAGAGAGCATTACGACATATCTTTCTGCCCATCACACAGATGATGGGACTGTCTTTTTCTGCCTGGTTTTCGCGTACAGGGTGTATCCAAACAGATTGCCAGGCCCAGCACCAAGCTGATGTGACTCTTCTCTTTCTAGGTTTTGCCCATAAGGAACACTGTGACATATCACTGGGCCCAAAAAAAGGCGATGTTACCCTTTTGCTTTGGTCCTGCTCTCAGGAAGCATTGTGACATTGCTGAATGCAGCACCAAGGTCATGTGAGTTGGCACGCCTGGACCCTATTAACAAGAGGCATTGTGACATACCTCGGGGCCCATCATCTGTTTGATGCGACTGTTTTCTTTTACCTGGGCTTCCTTTATAAAGAAATTGTGGGCCGGGCACGGTGGCTCATGCCTGTAATCCCAGCACTTTGGGAGGCTGAGGCGGGTGGATCACGAGGTCAAGAGATCAAGACCATCCTGGTCAACACGGTGAAACCCCGTCTCTACTAAAAAAACAAAAAATTAGCTGGGCATGGTGGCGCATGCCTGTAATCCCAGCTACTCAGGAGGCTGAGTCAGGAGAATTGCCTGAACCCAGGAGGCGGAGGTTGCGGTGAGCCGAGATCGCGCCATTGCACTCCAGCCTGGGTAACAAAAGCGAAACTCCGACTCAAAAAAAAAAAAAAAAAAAAAAAAAAAGTCAAGAAATGACAGATGCTAGCAAGGCTGCAGATAAATGGGAATGTTTTTACACTGTTTGTGGGATTGTAGATTAGTTCAATCATTGTGGAAGACAGTGTGGCGATTTCTTAAAGACCTAGAACCAGAAATACCATTTGACCCAGCAATCCCATTACTAGGCATATACTCAAAGTAATATAAATTATTTTATTACAAAGATAGATGCCTGTGTATGTTCATTGCAACACTATTCACAATAGCAAAGACATGAAATCAACCAAAATGCCTATCAATGATAGGCTGGATAGAGAAAATGTACGTATACACTATGGAATACTGGCGGCTATTAAAAGGAATAGGATTCTTTTCTTTGCAGGGACATGGATGGAGCTGGAAACCTCTGTCCCCAGAAAACTAACATGGTGACAGGAAACCAAACACCACACGTTCTCATTTATTTATTTTATTTTATTTTTTATTTTTTTGAGACAGAGTCTCGCTCTGTTGCCAGGCGCCAGGCTGGAGTGCAGTGGCACAATCTCGGCTCACTGCAACCTCCGCCTTCCGGGTTCAAGCAATTCTCCTGCCTCAGCCTCCTAAGTAGCTGGGACTATAGGCGCACGCCACCACACCCAGCTAATTTTTGTATTTTTAGTAGAGACGGGGTTTCCCCATGTTGGCCAGGATGGCCTCGATCTCTTGATCTGGTGATCCGCCCGCCTCGGCCTCCCAAAGTGCTGGGATTACAGGCTTGGGCCACCGCACCCGGCCTATGCTGCATTTATAATTGCAGCATATTATTGAGCCCCTCTCCTAGGTGGCAAGACTTTCATAAGTGGGCCATTCACTCAGAGAGTATTGTGACACATTTGTGTACACACACTGATGTGATGTGACTCTCCTTTACTTCTTAGGCCCCGTCCAAGGAGGTATTTTGAGGTATTGCTGGGCCCAGCACCTAGGTTGTTTGACTCCCCTCTTCTGCCTGGGCCCTGAATATGTTGTGCATTGTGACATATGGCTGGGATCAAAACACAGAGGATGTGGTTCTCCTCCATGGGCTTTGCCCATTGAAATATTAGAAGAGACTAACGAAAGAGATTAAAATCACTTAATTCAACACCATGGTGATTGGACTCTTCTGTGTGAGCACTGCACACAGCTGAGATTGTAACACTCATATGCATACCCAGCCAACAGTGTAGACTGTTATCCTCCCACATGAACACAGCCCACTGTTGAGGTTCTTAATCGCACACTCAAAGGCAGTCAAGCAGGGAAACTAACTCTCATCTGTAGATTTGGTTCACATCTGGGTTTGTGACTCTCAAACCAACATTTAACAAACCTGTGAGGACCTCACTCTACTAAGAAGACACAGTCCACAGGATGGATTGAGGCTCTCATGCTTGGATCCAGGCCGCCATTGAGACTGTCACGCATGTAGTTACACCCAACATGACATTTCACTGCACCCAGCTTCTAGCTGATGTGACTCCTCTTTATTCTGGGTTCTGTCTCTAGAGAAGATTGTGAAATATCATTGGGCCTTTTACCTACATGATGCTACTATCTTACTTCGGCTCCCTTCTCAAGGATTATTGTGACATGTTGCTGGACCTAGCACCTAGGTGATGTGACTCTTTTCTGCTGCTAGGGCTCTGCCTAGAAGGATTTTGTTGTATTGCTGGGCTTACCACCTACGCAATGTGACTCTCCCCTCCTACCTGGCTCTTCATACCTTGTGTACTGTGACATGCAGTTAGGTCCAACACCTAGCTTATGCAATTCTCCTTGATGGGCCCTGCCCTTAGGGGTATTATGACATATCTTTTTATTCATTGCCTAAGTTACGTGACTGTCCTTTTCTGCCTGAGCTTTGCTAGAAGGGGGATGATTCTGACATATAACTGGACCCAGGACCTCGGTAGTGTGACTCTTCTTGTGTGCCTGGGCTCAGCATATTTTGGGTACCATGATATATCTCTTAGCCCAACACCTAGGGGATGGAAGGCTTTTGCTTGGGCCCTGAACACCGGGGGCCTTCTGACGTATTTCTGCATTTATCACCTAGGAGATGTAAATCTTTTTTCTGCCTGCACCCTGGCTACACAGGTACACACACACACACACACACACACACACACACACACACACAATTGTGACAGATTGCTTGGGCCAGTAACCAAGTGATACGAATTTCCTCTCCTGCCTGGGCACTACCCACAGGAGGCACTGTGACATATCACTAGGCTCCCGGGGTATGTGATTCTCCTGCCTGTGCCCTGCCCCCATAAGGCATTCTAACATGTTGTTCAGTCCAAAACCCAGGTAATGTAACTCTCTTGCTTAGACCCTGACTGCAGGGGCATTGTGAAATATCTCTGCGCATCACCCATGACACTCTCCTTCTGTCTGATCACTGCTCATGTTGGGGATTGTAAAATATCACTGGGCCAAGCACCAAAGTGGCATTACTCTTTTCTCTTTGGTGTGGCCCTGCCCTCAGAAGGCATTGCGACGTATTGCTGGACCAAGCATCAAACTGGTCTGAGTCTTTTTCCTGGGACTCTGTCCACAGGGGACACTGTGACATATCTCTGGGCCCGTCAACTATTTGACGTAACTCTCTACTCTTACCGGGCATTGCTTGTAGCAAAAACTGTGACAATTCCATCCTGAAAGCAGAACACAGGCAGCAGAATTACATAACCTGGGGGCATGGCCTAGTGATATTTCACAATCTTCCTTGCGGGCAGGGTGCAGGTAGGAAAGTCACATCTTCTAAGTGGTAGATGCAGAGAAATATCAAAAGGCCTCCACATACACAGGGACCATGCACAAGCCTCCCATATCCTAGTGGTGGGGCCCAGCAATTTGTTAAAATACCCAAAATATGTGAGGCCCAGGGAAAAGGAGAGCATCACATCACCTAGGTGCTGTGTTCAGTGATACGTCACAGTCCTTTTATTTGGCAGGGCTCTGGTGGAATAAGAGAGTCGCACCACCCAGGTGAAAAAGAAAGATCTTTTAAATTACCTTGTGGGCAGCCGGCCGTGGTGCCTCACACCTGTAATCCCAAAACTTTGGGAGGCTGAGGTGGGTGGATCACCTGAGGTCAGGAGTTGGAGATTAGCCTGGCCAACATGGTGAAACCCCATCTCTAGTAAAAATACAAAAATTAGCTGGGTGTGGTGGGGGGCGTCTGTAGTCCCAGCTACTTGGGAGGCTGAGGCAGAATTGCTCGAACCTGGGAGATGGAGGTTGCAGTAAGCTGAGATGACACCTCTGCACTCCAGCCTGGGCGGCAAGAGCAAGACTCCGTCTCAGAAAACGTCTCTTCACCATCTTTTCTCCTCCCGCGGAGCTGTCGCCATGAAGGCCGAGCTGTGCAGTTTCAGTGGGGACAAGATCTGCCCCGGACGCCGCAGGTACTACGCCAGGACTGACAGGAACGTTTTCCAGTTTCTTAATGCAAATGCGAGTCAGTGCTCCTGTCTAAGAGGAGTCTTCGGCAGATAAACTGGACTGTCCTCCAAGAAGGAGGCACGGAAAGGGACAGTCAGAAGAAATTCAAAGCAGCAGAACCCACTGGGCAGTCAAATTCCAGAGGGCCATCACTGGGGTGTCTCTTGCTGATGCAAGAAGAATGGCCAAGAAGAATCAGAAACCTGAAGTTAGAAAGGCGCAGCGAGAACAAGCTCTCAGGGCCGCCAAGGAGGCAGGAAAGGTTAAGCAAGCGTGTAAAAAGGCTGCACAGGCTGCTTAAGGCACCCGCAAAGGCAGCACCTGAGCAGAGGTCGTGAAGCCTGCAAAACAGCTCCTCCAGCTGGTGGGAAATGCTAAACTGGCAGATTAGATTTTTAAATAAAAGTTGGATTATAACTCTAAACAAACAAACAGAACCCTGTGAGCAAAACCCAGGCAGGACAGTCCCATCACGTAGGTGTCGGACTCAGCCGTATGTCACAACACACAATAAATACAGCACCCAGGCAAAAGAGGAGAGTCACATGATTTAGGTGCTGATCCCACAGATGTGTATCACAATCTCACCTTTTGGCAAAGCCAAGAATGAAAAGCGCTTCACATTCAATAGTTGATGGGCCCAGAGATGTGTCACATACCCTGGGTGGGCAGGGACCGTGTGGAGGATCGAGGTAAAAGAGGAACGTCACATCAAAAGTTTACAGACTGAAAAATGCATCACAATGCTCTCTGTGGGCAGGGACCAAGGGACCAGGCAGAAGAATCACATCACTGTATGCTGAGGTCAGCAATAAGTCACTATCTTTTTTTTGGGGGGGGCGGTTTGTCCAGGAGGACAAGACCCAGAGACAAAGATATGTCACAATCTTTCATAAGCAAAGTGCAACTAAGAGTAGACAGTCACATCAGATAGTTGATAGTCTTCGAGATATGTCACAAGGTGTCTCCAGTCACAAGAGGCACATGATTTTGGTGCTGGGCTCAGCAATAGGGCTGAATGCCTTTATTTATTTATTTATTTTGAGACAGAGTCTTGCTCTGTCACCAGGTGCCAGGCTGGAGTGCAGTGGCACGACCAGGCTCACTGCAACCTCCGCCTCCTGGGTTTAAGCGACTGAATGCCTTTTGAGGTTAGGGCTAAAGGAAAACAGAAACGTCATGTTAGTGTTGGATCTGGTGATACGTCAGTTTCCCCTGAAGACAGAACCTAAAAAGAGAAGAGCCACAATCCCCTCTAAAAGCAGGAATCAGGAAGGAGAAGAGATTTGTGTGACCTGGTTGGTGGGTACACAAATATGTCACGATGTCCCCTGTAATCAGTGCCTAGGCAGGAGAGTTGCATTACCTAAGTGTTAGACTCAGCAGTACATCTCATGGGCCCATGTGGGCAAGGCACAGGCAGAAGAGCCGCAAATCCTTGTCACGGGGCCCAGCAATATGTCATAATGCTCCCTGTACACAACACCAAGGCAGAAGAAAAGACTCCTGTAACTTGGGTGCAAGATCCAGTGATATGTCATGCTTCTTCATGTGGGCAGTGAATAGAGTCACATCACCTAGGTGCAGAGCCTAGCAATATGTCACAATTTTATCTGTGAGTTCACTCCAGGCAGCAGAGTGAAATCACTCAAGGGTAGGTAGAGGTGTATGTTACAATCACACTTGCAGGAAGGTCCGGGGGTAAGACCACAATCCCGCACATGTCCCCGTTCTAGGTGTGAGTGTCAACATCTCCTGTATGTTGGGTCGATCCCTCCAAGAGGATTGACCCTATGCTCATATGCACACCCCAATGACAGTGAAGATTGCCATCCTTTCCCATGAACACAGCCCACTGCTGAGATTCCAAATCTCACACCTGCAGTCAGTCAAAAGCTGGAAAACTGACTCTCATAGGTGGATCAGGCCCACAGGTGTTTTGGAGACTCTCAGGCTAAGATTCAGCAAACCTATGAGGCTGTGACTCTGCTAAGGTGAAACAGTCTGTAGAAAAGATTGAGATTCTCGTGCACTGATCCAGCCCACTGCTGAGATGGTGATTCATGTACTTAAACCCAACACGCAAGAGGTGTTGACTCACACCTAGAACCGGGACATGTATGGGCTTGTGAATATCATCCCTGCACCTTCCTACAGGTGTGATTGTTAAATAAGACTCTGCCCAGCTCTTACGTGATTTGACTCTCTTGCCTGGGCCCCGCCCACAGTTGAAAATGTGCCACGTTTCTGGACCTGGCACCTAGGAAATGTGATTTAGTCTTCTGTCTCAGCACTGCCCACAGCGGGCATTGTGACATGTCACTGGGCCTTGCACACAGGTGATGTGAGTCTTTTCTGCTCTGGCGCTGTCCAAAGTAACCATTGTGACGTATCACTGGGCCTTGCACGCAGGTAATGCAACTCTCTTGCCATGGCCCTGCCTACAAAAGGCTCTGTGATATCACTCTCTTCCTCTACCTGGTCTTTGCTCACAGCGGGGATTGTGACATATTGCTGCACCCAGAATCCAGCTGATGTGACTCTCCTCTTTTTTCTAGGTTCTGCCCAGAAAAGAAATGGTGACATATCACTGTGCCCAACACCAAGGTGACACTACTGGTTTGTCTTGGTCCTGCCCTCGGAAGACATTGTGACATATAACTGAGCCCAAAACCAAGGTGATGTGAGTGTCCTGCCTCAAACCTGCCCACAGGGGCATCGTGAAGTATCTCTGGGACAATCAACTATTTAACGTGTCTCTCTTCTCTTTTTTGGGATTTGCTCATAGGAAAGATTGTGACATATCTCGGACATAGCAGCTAGGTGATGTGACTTGCTGTTCTTCTCTGCGCAATTCTCATAGAAGAGAGAATGACTTATTCCTGGGCTCAGTGCACAGGTGATGTGATTCTGCTGCCTAGTCTGCCCACAGTTGTTGTGACATATCTCTGGGCCAATTACCTAGATAATGACTCTTCTCTTCTTTCTGGGACCTGTCCATAGCAGAGATTGTGACGTCTGGCTAGGCCCAGCACCTACCTTTTTTTTTTTTTTGAGATGGAGTTTTGCTCTTGTTGTCCAGGCTGGAGGACAATGGCACCATCTCAGCTCACCACAACCTCCACCTCCCAGAATCAAGCAATTCTCCTGCCTCCAGCCTCCCTTAGCTAGAATTACAGGCTCCTGCCACCATACCTGGCTATTTTTGTGTTTTCAGTAGAGACAGGATTTCTCCATGTTGGTCAGGTTGGTCTCTAACTCTCGACTCAGCTGATTTGCTCACCTCGGCCTCCCAAAGTGCTGGGACTAGCACCTCACCCAGCCAGCCCCTGCCTTTTATGACTCTCCTCTCACTTCTCAGCACTGCTGACAGGGGTGACTGTGACAGACAGTTTGGCCCAGCTCTAAACTTACGTGCCTCTCTTTTTTTTCCTGACCCATACCCTCAAGGGACATTGTGACATATCTCTGCCCCCCTCATTTAGGTGATGTGAATTTTTGGGGGGACCTACCATCAGAGGGTATTGGACAAATTGCCAAATTCAGCACCTAGTTGATGTGACTCTTTTCTATTGCTTGAGCTGTGCCCTGGAAGGGACTGTGCTGTACCACTGGTTATAAGCCCAGATATGTTATAAACATACAGCATTGGTTATAAGCCCAGATACGGTTATAAACATGTTATAAACATAGAGCATTGAGACAGATTGCCACTGTCATGCATACTGCCTGATACTCTCAGTAAAACAGACGGTCTCTACAGGGCCCAAGTAAAATTGTGACATTTGTATGCATACCCAGCCAACAATAAAGATTGTCATTCAACCACATAAACACAGCCAATGTTGGGGTACTGAATCTCACACCTGGAGGCAGTCAAAAGTTGGAAAACTGACTCCCATATGTGGATCTGGTCCACAGATGGGTTGGTGACTCTCCAACCGAGATTCAGCATACCTGTGAGGCTGTGACTCTGTGAAGAATATACAGTGGACTTGAGGGATTGTGGCTCCAAGCACAGATCCAGTCCACTGTTGAGATTGTGACTCATGTACCCAACATACAGGAGGTGTTGACTCTAATACCTAGAACAGGGACATGTGCATAATTGTTCATTTTCTCCCTGGACCTTTATGCAGGTGTGATTGTAAAATATTTCTTTGCCCAGTACCTGAGTGATTTGACTTTCCTACCTGGGCACAGCCAACAGGTGGAATGGCGACATATCACTTAACCCAGAACCTACATGATGTGACGTTATTCTCCTGCCTGGGCATTGCCCACATGGGCATTTTGTCATATCACTGGGCCTTGCACTCAAATTATGTGGGCCTCCCTCACCCCCCTGCTTTGGCACTGCCAACAGGGGCATTGTGACATCTTGCTGTGCTCTGCATCTAGGTAATAGATGACTTCTGCCTGTTCCCTGTCTCCATGAATAATTGTGAAATATTGACTGGGTGCAGTGGTTCATGCCTGTAATCCCAGCACTTTGGGAGGCCAAGGCAGGTGGATCTTTACTAAAAATACAAAAATTAGCTGGGTGAGGTGGCACACGCCTGTAATCCCAGCTACTCTGGAGGTTGAGGCATGAGAATTGCCTGAGCCTGGGAGGTGGAGGTTGCAGTCAGTCGAGATTGTGCCACTGCTCTCCAGCCTGAGCAAAAGAGTAAGGCTTTGTCTCAAAAAAAAAAAAAAAAAAATTGTGACATTGCTATGTTCAACACCCAAATGATGCAACTCTCCTGCCTCAGCCCTGCTTAATGGGGGCATCGTGTTACATATCTCTACCTGGCACTCAGGCAATGTGACTCTCTTCCCCTGCCTGGTCTTACAGAGGAGATTGTGACCTATTGCTGGGCCCAGCACCTAGCCGATGTGACTCTTCTTCTTGTCTAAGCTTTTGCTTGCTAGGGAGATTGTGACATCATGCTGAGCCCAACACGATGGTAATGTTACTCTTTTTCCTAAGCATTGTCCTCAGAAGGCATTGTAACATGCTGCTGTTTCCAGCACCAAGGAGATGTGTGTCTCATGTTTGAACCCTGCCCACGCAGGGGCATTGTGGCATATCTCTGGGCCCATCAACTATTTGACTCTCCCTGCTTACCACACCTTTGCCATTAAGAAATATGGTAGTGGCCAGGCACGGTGACTCTCACCTGTAATCCCAGCACTTTGGGAGGCTGAGGCAGGTGAATCACAAG
The DNA here is from genome assembly GCF_009761245.1 of Sapajus apella. Taxonomy (NCBI): domain Eukaryota; kingdom Metazoa; phylum Chordata; class Mammalia; order Primates; family Cebidae; genus Sapajus; species Sapajus apella. The sequence goes on along the minus strand of NW_022437086.1, from coordinate 378,344 downwards.
GCCAGGAGATCGAGACCATCCTGGCCAACATGGTGAAACCCCATCTCTACTGAAAATACAAAAATTAGCCGGGTGTGGTGGCGTGCGCCTGTAGTCCCAGCTACTAGGAGACTGAGGCTGAAGAATCACTTGAGCCTGGGAGGCGGAGGTTATAGTGAGCTGAGATCACGCCACTGTACTCCAGCCTGGGTGACAGAGTGAGACTCCATCTCAAAACATAAAGAAAAGAAACATGGTGACATATCTCTGGTCCCAGAACCTAGGTAATGTGATGCTCCTCTCTTGCCTGGGTCATGCCCAGGGAGAAAGCATAACATTTTGCTGTTCATCTCCTTGGTGATGTGACCTAGCAAACCACCTGGCACAGATGTTCCCCATCCCTGCCAATAGAGGTACTTATGATACAGCTCTGGGCCCATAACCTAGATTATGTGAGTCGCTTTTTCTTCTTTCAACCTGTCCACAGTGGAAATTACAAAATGTTGCCAGGCCTCACATTCAGGTTTACAGACTCCCTGCTTGTGCCTTGCTCACATAAAGCATGGTGACATGTTTCTGAACCCAACACTGAAGTGATACTCCTCCCTTGCCTGGGACCTGCCCACAGGGCATATTTTAACATATCTCTGCATCCATCACCTCCGTGATCTGACTTGTTTCTCCTGCCTGGCGCCTATTCACGCTGATTGTGACAAATTACTTGGCTCAACACCTACATCGTTACTGTCCACTCAGGCCTCAACCGTGCTCACTAGGGTGATTATGAAATGTAACTTGGTCTATCCCATAGGTTTTGTGACTTTCTTTCTCTCATTCCTTAGCCTGAACACAGGACGCACTGTGATATACCTCTGAGCTTCTCACCTGGGTGATGTGACTCTTCTCCCTGGGCCCTCCCCTTAGAGCGTACTGTGACATATTGCTGGACCCAGCTCCTAGGCGATGATGTGACTCTCTTCTATTGCTTGGGCTGTGCCCAAGAAGGGACTGTGATGCATCATGGGCAAGAGGCTAGGTGATGTGACTCTCCCGTCCTGCCTGGACCCTGCATACATTTTATATCGTGACGTATGGCTGGGATCAAAACCTAGGTGATGCAACCCTTTACCCTGGGCCCTGCCCACAACGGTGTTATGACATATTATTTTGTTTATCACCTAGGGGATGTGACTTTTCTTCTGCCTGGGCATGACAAAAAAAAAAGGGATTGGAGCATGTCACTTGATCCAGCTCCTAGATGATGTGACTGTCTATCTGCCTGCATCTTGTACATATTGGGTATTGAAACACATGGCTGAGCCCTACATCAGTGGGATTTAAGACTCCTGCCTTGGCCCTGCCAAAGGCGGTGTTATAAAGTGTCCCTGCATCTGTTACTGAGATGTGACTCTCCTGTTCTGCCTGCGTCCTGCCCACAAGAAATATTGTGGCATATCGCTGGGTCCACCATTGAGGTGATGTGTCTTTCCTCCCTAGGTACTGTCTACAGGGAGCATATAGGCCCAGCATGCAGGTTTGTGACTCTGCTTTCTCTGCCTGATTTCCAGAAGGGATTGTGACATTGAAATCCCTGGCCTGGCACCCAGGTGATGTGACTCTCCTGCCTGGTGCCAGTCCTCAGGGAATATTGGAACACGTCTTTTTCCCAGCACCCAGGTAAAGTTGCTCTCCTGCTTGCTCTCTACCCACAAGTGGGATTCTAACATATATCTCATCCAAGCTCAGAGGTGTGATTATAAATTTTGTTCCTTGAGCCGGCCAAGATGAGCAATGCTGTCTCTTATACTGAGGCTTAGAGCCGCACGTAAGACCCCGGGTCTCCTCTTTATACAGAAGTTATAGGGGATTACCACTCTCACATGTCACATAATGCCTTTCAGTGATATAGAGAGTCATCACAGGGCCAAGCACACAGGCGAGATTGTCTTGTTTGTATGCACACCCAGCCGACGGTTAGGATTGTCACCCCCACTCATGAAAAGAACAAACTGGGTAAGAGCTGAATCTCACACATACATGCAGTATGTAGTTGGAATTTCAACTCTCATATGTAAACATCCAGCCACAGTTGAAATGGCAACTCAATTTTAAACCCAGGTCATAGGTAAGTGTGAACTTTTTTATCAGAAACTAAAAAATTGGGTCAGGTGCAGTGGCTCAGGCTTGTAATCACAGCACTTTGGGAGGCCAAGGTGGATTAATTATCTGAGGTCAAGCATTTGAGACCAGCCAGGTCAACATGGTAAAAACCCATCTCTAATAAAAATGCAAAAATTATCTGGGTGTGGCGGCATGTGCCTGAATCCCAGCTACTCGGGAGGATGAGGCGGGAGAATTGCCTGAATCCAGGAGGTGGAGGTTGCAGTGAGCTGAGGTGCACTGCAGCCTGGGTGATACAGTAAGACGTCAACTCAAAGAAAGAAAAACAAGAAACTAGCGAATTGGAGAAATATTTGCTTTTATATGTGGGCTTAGAGCCACAGGTATGATCATGGGCCAGCACAAAGATCTCAGACCAAATTGCAACTCTCATGCATTCCGTATAAAGCCCTTGGATGGTAAAGGAAGTGTTTTCACAGAGCTCGGCACAGAGCTGACATTCTGACACTCATGTGCAACTAGCCTGGAGTAAAAACTGGCATCCTTCCACAGGAACACAGCCCACTTTTGAGGTTCTGAATCTTCCACCCAGAAACAGCCATAATCTGGAGAACTAACTCTCTGTCTCTCTCTCTTTTTAAGACAGAGTCTTGCTCCGCCATCCAGGCTAGAGTGCATTGGCACGATCTCAGCTCAGTGCAACCTCTGCCTCTCAGAGTCAAGTAATTCTTGTGCCTCAGCCACTTGAGTAGCTGTGATTACAAGCATACACTACCACACCTGGCTAATTTTTGTATTTTTAGTAGAGATGGAGGTTTACCATGTTGGCCAATCTCGTCTCAAACTCTTGGCCTCAAATAATCCACCCACCTTGGCCTCCCAGAGTGCTTGGATTATAGGCACGAGCCACCATGTCCAGCTGAGAATCGACTCTTATATATGGATTTGATACACATGTGAGCTGGGGACCCTCAGACCAAGATCCAGCACACCTATGAGGCTGTGCCCCTACTAAGGATACAGTGTGCAGGAGGAATTGAGAGTCTCGGGGAGAGATTCAGTTTACCATTAAGATTCTTACTCATGTATTTAGACCAATCACACACAAGGTGTTGACTCTCATACCTAAAGCAGGAACGTGTGTGGGATTGTTCATCTCATCCCTGGACCTTCCTACAAGTGCAACTCTGACACATGCCTGTGCCTAGTATCTGATTGATTTGACTTCCCTTCCTAGGCCATGCCCACAGATGAAAGTCTAATATTTCTCTGGGCCCCACACTTAGGGGATGTGATCTCTACTTCTGCTTTGGAGCTGCCCACAGAGAGGACATGCGTGACATGTTGCTTGGCCCCCGCACCCAGGTTATGTGACTCTTCTGCCTGTGCCCTGCCTACATGGACCATTTTGACATATTGCAGTGTCCAATACCCTGGTGATGTCACCCTTCTGCCAGGCTTTTTCTATAGGGGTATTGTGACATATCTCTGTACTCATTAATCAGGTGTTCGGACTCCCTGTTCCTGCCTGATTTTTGCTCACTTAGGGGGCCTTTTACCTATTGCTGAACCCTGCACCTAGCTAATCTGATGCTTTTTCTCTTCTTTGGTTCTGCCCAAAGGGTGATTTTGACTTATTGCCGTGCTCAGAGTGAAGGTGACGTTACACTTTTGTCTTGGACCTTACCTTGAAGGCATTGTGACATATTTCTTAGCTCAGCATCAAAATGAGGCGTCTTCTTACTAGTCTCTGCCAACATGGGGCATTGTGACATATCTCTGACCCAGAAACTATTTGATGTGCACCTCTCTTCTCTTACAATGACTATGCTCATAGAAGAGACTATGAACTATCTCTGGGCCCAGCAAATAGGTGTTGTGACTCTTCTCTACTGCTTGGGCTCTGCTCATGAGAAAATTGTGATGGATTGCTGAGCCAAGCAGCTAGGTAATGTAACTCTCTTCTCTCTTGCCTGGGCCCTGCATACATTGTGTATTGTGACATGGGGCTTGGTCCCAAACTTAGGTAATGCTACTCTCTTGTATTCATCACCTAGAACACCTAGGTGATGAATGAAAGTTATGTCATAATACCCTCTTCTGCTTGGACCTTTCCAAAGAGGAGATTGTAGCATATCACTGCACTCAGAACCTAGGAGGTCTTCTCACCTTTTTTCCCAGGCAACGCATATATTGGGAATTAGGACCTATCACTGGCCCCAACACATAGGGAATAAAAGACTCCTTCCTGTGTTCTGCTGACGTAGAACCTTGTGAAATATCTCTGCATCTATCACTCAGGGGATCTGACTCTCCACTTCTGCCTGCACCCTGTTCACAAGAAAGATTGTGACATGTCACTAGACCCAGTAACCAGGTGCCATGTCTCTCCTGCCTTGGCCTTTCTCACAGGGAGCTTTGTGAAATGTCACTGAGCCTAGCACCCATGTGATGTGACCCTGCTGGCCTGTGTCCTGCTTTTGTAAATACCCGTGGCCAAGGATCCAGATGAGGTTACTCTACTGTCTGGTCGCTGTCCTCTGAAGACATAGTGGTACATCCCTAGCCTAGCACCCAAGTAATGTGACACTCTTGTCTGCTCACTTCCTACAGGTGAAATTGTGACATATATCTGGGGCCCACTCACAAATGCAATAATGACTCTCATACCTCAAATCAGCCAATAGGAGAGATACTGTTATTCGTAGCTAGCTTAGAAAAATGGGTAAGACCCTGAGTCTTCTCTTTGTATGAAGGTTATTCAAGGCTGCTGCTCTCCTGCATTTCACATAAGCCCTTGGGTGGTACAGAGTGGCACCAGAGCCCAGCACACAGGTGACATTGTGTTTGTCATGTGCACACACCACCAACCATAAAGACTGTCACCCTCAAACATGGACAGACCCCACTAGTGAGGTCTTGAATCTTACATGGATACGTAGTTCACTATTGGAATTGTGACTGTCATTCGTTAACATCTGGCCACAGTTTTAATGGTGACTCATTTCTAAACTTACCTTATGAGCAGGTGACGACTCTCTTTATCCAGCCAGTTGAAAAGATGTTGATTCTCATACCTGGGCTCAGGACCACAGGTACAATCACAACCACAGCATGAAGGTATCACAGCATATTGCGACTGTCATGTATATTATATAAAGCCCTCAGGTGGTACAGGGAGTGTCTAACAGGGTCCAACACTCAGGTGAGATTGTGATGCTGGTATGCACACTAAGTTGACAGTAAGGCTTGTCGCCTTTCACATGAACACAGCCCACTACTGGGGTTCCAAATTTCAGACCCTTAAACAGTGAAAAGTTTAAAAATTACCTCTCATACCTGGATCTGATCTCCAAGTTAGCTGGTACTCTCAGAAACAAATGTGGCACACCTGAGAGGCTGCGACTCCATGAAAGCGACACAATTTGCAGAAGGGATTGAGTCTCTCATGCACGAATCCAGTTTCCAATGAGATTGTAACTCACGTGGTTAGGAAAAAAAACAGAAAGTATTAATACTCACACTTATAACGAGGACATGTGCAGAACTGTTAGTCTCATCCCCGGACTTCCCTGCAGGTGTGGTTGTAAAATATGCCTCTTCTCAGCACCTGAGTGAAGGACTCTTCTGCCTAGGCCCAGCCTAGAGATAGAGTCGTGACGTGTGGCTGGGTCTGCCCAGCTGATCACCAGCATCTACCTAATGTGACACTATTCTCCTGCCTTGGTGGCCGCAGGAGGCATTTTGAAACATTGCTGGGCCCTGCACACAGGGGATTTGAGTCTCTTGCCTTGGTGCTGGTCACAGAGAAGTGTCGTGGCATATAACTTGATCCTTCACCCAGGTTATATGACTCTTCTGCCCTGCCCACCTTGGCCATTGGGACATACTGCTGAGTTCACTGCCTGTGCTATGTGACCACAGGGCCCTGCCTGCCGGGGCACTGTATCTCTGCACCCATTACCCAGGTGTTGTGACTCCATGCCTTTCTCCTGCTAACAGGGCATTGTGATCCTTCACTGGGCCCAGCACTTAGTTGATGTGACTCTTTCTGTCTTTGCAGGCCCTGCCAATAGGGGAGATTAGGTCATATCGCGAGGCCCAACAAAAAGCTGACGTTACTGGCCAGGCACAGTGGATCATGCCTGTAATCCCAGTGCTTTGGGAGGCTGAAGCGGGAAGATCACAAGGTACAATATTGTGAAACCCTGTCTCTACTGAAAATACAAAAAGCAGCTGAGCATGGTGGCAAACACCTGTAGTCCCAGCTACTCAAGACGCTGAGGCAGGAGAACTGCTTGAACACGGGAGGTGGAGGTTGCAGTGAGCCAAGATGGCACCACTGCACTCCAGCCTGACAACAGAGAGAGACTCTGTCTCAAAACAAAAACAAAAACAAAAACAAAAAAACTGACATTACTCTTGCTCAACCCTACCTTCAAAAGGCATTGTGACATGTTGCTGAACCTAGCAGCACCAAGCTGATGTGAGTCTCCTGTCTAAATCCTGCCCACAGGTGACATTGTGACAGATCTTCTTGCCCATCAACTATTTGATGTCATTCTCCTCTTTTACCTTGGCTTTGCTCATAAAAGAGACTGTGACATATTTTTGGGCTGAGAACCTAGGCTATGTGAATGTCTCCTCTTACCTGGGCCATGCCCACAAAATAAAGCGACTTATCACCAGAACGCAGTGATGTGATTCCTCTGCCTAGTCCCTGACCACAGAGGTAATTTTGACATGTCTTTGGGCCCATCTTAAAGACGACTGGACTCTTCTCACTGGGATCTGTCTATGGGTAGAATTGTGACTTATCACTTGGCCCAGCACCTGTATTATGTAACTTTTTTCTTGAATCCTACTAACAAAGGTTATTGTGGCATACCTCTGGGCCCCTCACCTGGGTAATGTGAATCTCCTGCCTCATTCTTTTCCTCAGAAAGTATTGTGACATATTTCTTGACTATGTGAGTTACATGTAGGTGATGTAATTCTCCTCTACTACTTGGGCTCTGCCCAAGTAGGGATTGTGATGTATCCCTGGGCCCAGAACCTAGGTGACATGACTCCCCTCTCTGACCTGGGGCCAGCATACTTTGTGTATTTTGACATATAGCTGGGACCAACACCTAGGCAATGTGACTCCTGCCTTGGCCCTGTCCACAGGTGTATTATGACATATCTCTTTATTCGTTACCTAGGTGATGTGACTTTCTTCTGCTGCCTGGGCCATATCAAAAGGGAGGATTGGGACATGTTACTTGACCCAGCACCTACGTGGGCTTTGCATATGTTCGGTATTGTGATGAATCACTGGGCCCACATTTATAGGACAGGAGGCGTCTGCCTTGGTTCTGCACACAGAGGGACTGTTACATCTCCCTGCATCCATCATCTAGAATATGTGACTTCTGTTCTTTCTGCATCCTGCCCACAAAGAAGATTGTGACATATCACTGGGTCCACCATTAAGGTAATATGCCTCTCCTGAGAGGGTGTTGCCCATACTGAGCATTGTAAGATGTTACTGGGCCCAGAACCTGTGTGATGTGACAATGTATTCTGTGCCTTGCTTTCAGGAAGGGATTGTAAAATAAGATCTCTGCCTGACTACCCAGGTGATGTGACTCCCCTGCTTGTTCTCTACCCACAGGTGGGATTATGACATATATCTTTGTCCAGCTCACAGGAGAGATGATGACCCTCTTCCTTCGAGCCAGCCAATGTAAGAGATACTGTCATAGCTAGGCTTACTGAATTAGGTGAGATCCTGGGTCTCTTCTTTGTATGACAGTTATGGAGAAAGCATTGTATGTATTGCTGGGCCCAGAACAAAGGTGATTTGAGTCTCTTACCTGGACGCTGATTTCAGGGGCATCGTGACATATCTCTGGACCCTGCACCAGGTGATTTGACTTGCCTCTTCTGCCTGGGCCATACCCACAGATAAACAGTGACTTATCACAGAGCCCAGCACGGAGGTGATGTGATTCTTCTGCCTGGTCCCTGCCTACAGGCGTTATTGATATATATTAATACATATTAACACCTATTAATACATATCAATACATATACATATTTGTGGCCTCAGCATGTAGATGATGTGATTATTTTCTTTTTCTTTTCTTTTCTTATCTTTTCTTTTTTGAGATGGAGTTTCACACTTGTTGCCCAGGCCGAAGTGCAATGGCTCGATCTCGGCTCACTGCAAGCTCCGCCTCCTGGGTTCAAACTATTCTCCTGCCTCAGCCTCCTGAGTAGGTGGGATTACAGGCACGAGCCACCACACCTGGCCTAATTTATATTTAATGTAGATTATTTTATATCTTCTATGATGAATAATGGAATGCACAGCTTTTTAATAATGGAAGCTTTAAGAACTCAGGAATGAACAAGCGGCTGTTGGCTGTCTAGGTTTTTCATGGGTCCACACTTAACACTGAATTTATTTTCTCTTAAATACCAAGTTTGTTTCTCCAAAGTAGGTGCATAGCACAAACAAATGAGGGGTTCTCCTAGGAGGCGGACGTTGCAGTGAGCCGAAATTGTGCCACTGCACTCTAGCCTGGGCAATAGAGAGAGACTTGATCTCAAAAAAAAAAGACGGGTTCGGCCAGGCGCGGTGGCTCACGCCTATAATCCCAGCACTTTGGGAGGCCGAGGCAGGTGGATCACGAGGTCAAGAGATCGAGACCATCCTGGTCAACACGGTGAAACCCCGTCTCTACTAAAAATACAAAAAATTAGCTAGGCATGGTGGCGCGTGCCTGTAATTCCAGCTACTCAGGAGGCTGAGGCAGGAGAATTGCCTGAACCCAGGAGGCGAAGGTTGCGGTGAGCCGAGATCGCGCCATTGCACTCCAGCCTGGGAAACAACAGCGAACCCCCTCTCAAAAAAAAAAAAAAAAAAAAGACGGGTTCAAATAGGAAATTTGATTTGGACTACAGAGTTTATTCAAATGGCATATCTAAAAAATTTTAGTGCTGGCTGATTTAGCATAAAAATGTGGCAGAGTATTTTCTTGATGTTCAATTAATTTTTGTTTTTCCTAAATTAGCAGTTTTACAAGTGTTAGTCTCTTCACTGGAATTCTCACAATCTTTTTTTTTTTTTTTTTTTTTTTTTTTTTTTTTTTTGTCTCACTCCATTCCCTATGCTGGAGTACAGTGGTGTGATCTTGGATTATCGCAACCTCCGCCTCCCAGGTTCAAGCGATTCTCTTGCCTCAGCCTCTTGAGTAGCTGGGACTACAGGCACCCACCACTATGCTTAGCTAATATTTTGTACTTTTAGTAGAGATGGGGTTTTACCATGTTGGCCAGGCTGGTCTCGAACTCCTGAGCTCATGGTTCGCCCACCTCAGCTTTCCAAAATGCTGGGATTACAGGCGTGATCCACTGCGCCTGGCCGAATTCTCATAGTTTTTACCTAATTCAAACAATATAATTCTAACGTTATCAGAAATGTGTACTCAACTCATCTGGGCCTTTTCCATCTTCTCACGAACCTCCTTGAAAACACAGTACTCTAGAATTTTCCATACTTTTGAAGTTTTAGAAACTACATCAGAATTAAGCCATTAACTGTGGAAATGACTTTAAATGGTTATAAGGAAACAAAAGAAATTAATTTTATCTGTGGCCTACAATGATTTATTATAATAACCATAAGTATGAATAAGAGCATTTACTCAGATTTATTAGATTTTTAGAAATTTCTTACAATTTTGGCAAAAATATTAATAACATGTTTATTAAAATATAAGTTAAAGGAAGTCAAATACATATATATTTTAAGACAGAGTCTTGCTCTGTCACCCAGGCTGGAGAGTGGTGTCACAACCTCAGATCACTGGAACCTTTGACTCCTGTGTTTAAGCAATTCTCCTGCCTCAGCCCCCTAAGTAGCTGCGATTACAGGCACCCACCACCATGTCCAACTTAATTTTTGTATTTTTAGTAGAGACTGGGTTTTGCCATCTTGGCAAGGCTGGTCTAGAACTCCTGACCTCAGCTGATCCATCTACCTCAGCCTCTCAAAGTGCTGGGATTACAGGCATGAACCACCATACCTGGCAAACATTATTTTTACTTTACAATGCTTCCATGTAAGTTAACTTTTTTCTTTTGAGGTGAAGTTTTGCTCTTGTTGCTCAGGCTGGAGTGCAATGGCCCGATCTTGGCTCACTGTAACCTCTGCCTTTCAAGTTCAAGTGATTCTCCAGCCTCAGCCTCTGGAGTAGCTGAGACTACAGGCGCTTGCCACCATGTCAGCTAATTTTTGTATTTTTAGTAGAGACAGGGTTTCACCATGTTGGTCAGGCTGGTCTTGAACTCCTGACCTCGTGATTTGCCTGCCTTGGCCTCCCAAAGCGCTGGGCCTCCCAAAGTCTCACTGTCGCTCAGGCTGGAGTGCAATAACACGATCTCAGCTCCCAGTGACCTCCGTCTCCTGGGTCCAAGCAATTCTCCTGCCTCAGCCTCCTGAGTAGCTGGGACTACAGACACGTGCCACCACGCCCACCTAATTTTTGTATTTTTAGTCAAGACAGGGTTTCACCATGTTGGCCAGGATGGTCTCCATCTCTTGACCTTGTGATCCACCCACCTCAGCCTCCCAAAGTGCTGGGGTTATAGATGTGAGCCACCACGCCAGGCCTGTTTATCACTCTTTTTCATGCTACTCTGACACTCTATAGCATCCAAAAGTTCGGGGTACAAAAAAAAAAGACACTTTTTTTTTTTTTTGAGACGGAGTCTTACTCTGTCACCAGATTGAAGTGCAGTGACGCAATCTCGACTCACTGCAGCCTCCGCCTCCCGGGTTCAAGTGATTCTTCCGCCTCAGCCTCCAGAGTAGCTGGGATCACAGGGGCGTGCCACCATGCTCGGCTAATTTTTTTGTATTTTTAGTAGAGACGGGGTTTCAACATGTTGGCCAAGATGGTCTCAATGTCTTTTCCTCGTGATCTGCCCGCCTCAGCCTCCCAAAGTGTTGGGATTACAGGTGTGAGCCACCGCGCCCGGCCAAAAAAGACACTTTTTAAGTAAAATTTGATGTTGGGAAGCCTGTCAAATATGTCAGAGGGCTAAAACACTTTATCAAAATAGGATCACAGGTCACCATAAAATAATAGTCATTTATTTAACCAAAGTGGTAGTTAATAGATTTTTAAACCAAAATCATTTACTGTTTGATACAGGAGATTCAGTTTTCCAGTCCAAAAAACCTGAGAAAGATAGCATGAGAAAAATTCTATCTTTTCTGTACTTTCTTTGTTTTTAAATTTATTCAAAAGGTAAGCACAAATATTTTACTATGTCATTGATAATATGTAAAATTTTTGTTCAAAAGAAAATCAACTTTTACTTGTGTATTAGTGTATTATTAATACTACAGCTATTTCTAGTAAAATCTTATAAATAAATCCATGAAATGTGTCATTTTTGGCCACTGTAGATTTTCATAAATACTTCATGGTCTCTCTTAATAAATTTTTCAACTTTTTATATTATAGTATCTATTTTTTGTTTTTTCAATTTGAAACAACTATTAAGTAATTTCAAACTAGATAAAATGTTTCGTCTTTCTTCATTAAAAGCACACTTTGCTTTTGCTTATACATTCTTCATGCAGAATTGTTTTTCATACATCTAGTAATTTTAATTATATACATATTAATTTCATTAACTCTTAACAACCTTAGGTTATGTTATTTCTGGTGTTCTCCACTCTTTTAATGGCCACACCCTGTTCCATCCTCGGAACTGAAGAGAGATATTGGTAGGGAGAGGCTCTTCCCTCACCTCTGGCAGAAAGGGAATGTTCAGGCCCTTAAACCCTGTTGTCAGAGTTGCACTTTAATGTGACATGTACAGCTACTGGGTGTCTGGAACGTGGCTGGTCTGAACTGCCATGTGCTAGAAAGGTAAAATACATGTCTGGACGAGGTGGCTCACACCTGCAATACCAGCACTTGGGATGGCCTAAGCGAGTGGATCATCTGAGGTTAACGGAGTTCGAGACCAGCTTGACCAACATGTTGAAACCCCATCTCTACTAAAATACAAAATTAGCCTGGCATGGTGGTGCCTGCCTGTAACCCCAGCTACTCGGGAAGCTGAGGCAGGAGAATCACTTAAACCTGGGAAGCACAGGTTGCAGTGAGCCAATATTGTGCCATTGCACTCCAGCCTGGGTAACAAGAGTGAAACTTTGTCTCAAAAAAAAAAAAAAAGGTAAATATGGAGTTAAAGATTTAGTTCCAAAAATATATACGCTTTATCAATAGTCACATATTGCTCACATATTAATATGGTAATATTTTGGATATATTGGGTTAATTCAGTGGTTAGAATGAATTCCACCTATTTCTTCTTTCTTGTTGAAGTTTGACTGCTAGAACATTTAGAACACGGTAGGGCACCGTGTCTCACGCCTGTAATACCAGAACTTTGGGAGGCCCAGGCAAGTGGATAGCCTGAGGTCAGAAGTTCAAGACCAGCCTGGCCAACACGGTGATACTCCAGCTCCACTAAAAATTAACCGGGCATGGTGATGAGCGCCTGTAATCCCAGCTACTCGGGAAAGAAAGAAAGAAAAAAAATTTAGAATACGCATGTGTCTTACATTTTATTTAGGATGATTGCCTACTTTTTAAACTCTCAGTCTGCCTGCTCAAAGGACTAGAAATCAGAAAGGTCATAAAATCCGGAATTTTAAAATAGTTGTGTTATTTTCATGTGTGACTACCCACACAATGTATTATCATAAATGCATATGACGTTATACACAAGGTGAAACGCAAATACTCTCTGGGACGGACCTGGCTCAACTCAGGGAGGAAGCGCTGCCTGAAAAGCCCGCCGCTGTTTCACTTTATCCGCGTTCTTCCGGCCCAGCGTAGGAGCCCATCTTCTGTCACTCAGGGCCTGAGGGGGCGGGGCCGCAAGCATTATCCAATCAAGATCGCTCGTCTGGGAGCCGTCCAATGAGGTACGCTGCTGGAGCGGAGGGGACGCTTCCGGGGTCTGGCGGAGCCTTTGCTTCCGGGGCTTGGCGGGGCGTTTGCTTCCGGGGCTTGGCGG